>NC_032012.1:17295054-17384249 GCF_001865875.1 Lupinus angustifolius
TTTAAAAGATATATGCATATGAGACATGTATTAGGTGCCCTAAGCCTTCGACTCAACTTAAACTAGAATCTAGTCTAAGCCTAGTACCAAATAAAGACTTAAGCACGTTGATTTGTTGGTGATCTTCAAGCTCTTTTAGGCACAAGTTGTCCTCATCAAAACCATGACGTTCAAGGAGAGCTTTCCAAAGTGTTCCTCTTGACATGCACACTTTCAGTAACTGTTTTTTGAATTTTATTTGGTTACAACTATTTTAGAGTCAAATAATAATAATATGTAAAATATTTTTCTTCACATTAAGTTTGCTTGGAATTTGATCCACTATGATGATAGTCACAAGTTATGGGTGCAAGTGTTTCATCATAAGTATCTAACAAATAAATCACTATACTTACTACTAACAAACACACTGGCTCCATATAGAGAAGTATTTACTAAGATATGGAATGTTGGAAATATAGTTATTCTTTGCAATTGGAGTGTAGTATTAAAACTTAAAACATATTTATTTTGATATATCACTATTAGTTGTTTATTTTTGTCCTTATATATCAAATTTTAGGATTTAATCCTAAAAGATGTACCTAGCATGACACATGTGCACTAATCAATGATACAACTAATTATGATAATCAGACTAAGATACATAATATAAATCAGCATGACAAAACCAAAATTAACTATATTTCTAAAAAAACTTGAATTACACAAATAGTAACCTTACGAAAATGACTAATTCAAATATTAGTACAATTTCAATCAAGGTTATTTCCAATTCCTTAATTTTAGGCAATGTTAATTATAAAAATAAATTTATAACCATTTTTTTGTTTAGTTCTAAAATAACTAATAAAAAATGTGTATAACTCATAATAAATATGTATTCCGAAAAATAGAAATAGAATTTCAATAGCATATATTAATAAACTAAATTTAAATAATTAAAATATTAAGGCAAATATGTTTATTACAAAAGTTATAGGAAAAATATGTAAACAATAATAACTTCCACATATAACGGTTGATTTATTAACATTATTGATATTAAAATTAATTTTAAATATTCATATTTATGATTGTATGGCTTCATAATATTAAAAACATCAAATCCATCTTATAAAACATAATGAGCCTCAATCTAAAATAAACATAATAATATTATTATTTTTTATTGAAGTTATTGAATAATGGAATTGTGATAAAGATAATAACATTGTGTCTATTGAGAATAATATTCTTCTAAATAATAAAAATGAACTTCAATTTTTTGAACGTCATTTTTTTAAATAAAGCCTCTAAAAAATCACAATGTATCATTGACCCTAATAATAGAGAAAAAACAATAACTTTGGCTTAAAAATAGTCATATCTTTGATTTGATTTAATTATAATAATAAAATTGATTATTCTACATTCATTTTATTAAAAGCAATCATGGTATACAAAGTTGTATATATTATAACACATATTTAATTTATATTTTTGTTTGAATTATTTATGATTCCTTAATTTAGACAATGTTCATTTTGGATATTTTTTGTCTAAGTCAATTGAGATATTTGGATTATGTAATTATTCTAATAAGCAAATTGTTATTAAATCTAAATACTGGCATTTTATTTTTTTATGCTTTTCTCTGCTCCTATTTATGTACTTCCCTACCTAATCACATATACATATTCTGAAAAACAAGATTTGTGTCATCTATTAATTGCAAGTGATCAATTAATAACAAATCAAACAGTTAAGGGAAAGATAGTAAATTAGGTTGATATTATTTTGTTTTCTTATTTATTTATTTATTTTGATGTTTAGTTTAACATTCATGCGAGATTGAAGTGATTAATGAATGAAATATTATCGATAAAGTTGAGTTGTAGCTCTCAATATATTATGAGATGTAGGACTTTGATGTTTTTTATATCACAAAATAAATTAATTTTTGTTATTGGCTTTGAACAAAATGGTGAAAATAAGATATGAAGAATGCAAGAATGATTAATAAAGTAAAGGAATATTTACTTACTAACTAATTTAGAGTGTGTTGGTTTAGGAAATTTTTAAATTAATAAGTTATTGATGAGGTTACGCCATGTTATTTATTCAAGAGGTTCTACCTCATGTTATTTAAAAAGTTATTTAATAATAGATGTTCTAAGCCATGTTATTCAACCATAACTCTAATTCATCATTCAAATAAATAAATATCATCTTTCAAAGATGATAATCAATAATTTTTAATTTTATAAATTATTTTACATTATTTAAATAAATTCATACAAAATATATAATTACATGAGCATAACCTACAAGGAAATATATAGAAAGAAAGAAAAACTTTTTCTATTACCAAACATAATATTGATATTGTTTACTTTGGGACATGACATTACCTGGAACCCTGTCAAGAATTATCCGCATACATTACTAAAACTTGTACGTTCCTTATTTGTTCTTATCAACATCAAACCAAAAATCAAAGATTCCTTTCACACCCTCCTCTGTTATATATATAAACCAAATTCCATTCTTCAACAACCTTTCACCTTATTCCAATTTCACCTTCATCAGAGAGAAATCAATTCTCTCATATCAAATGGATTAAATTCTCACATATCATTGTTTTCCAATTCTTATCTCTCTCGATTTTAGTTGATTAGGGTTTCTGTTGATTTTGGTTGTTGTAATTGATTAGGGTTTCGAAGAGCATAGAACAATGCCTTCGCTTCCCATTGGATTAATGCTACTCCATTTGATTCCATCGTTGATTGTATTCCATGGTGGATCCTCTATACGTTTGAAAAATCTTGAGAAGAGTGATCGTCGTGGTAATCTTAGTTAACATTACGTTACCACTTTTTTCTTTCCGTCGTTTCGGTTATAGGGGAATACTAGTTTTTTGGGTTTATTTCTTCTCGGGAATTCGTTGAGCAATTGGGATCGCGATTCTGGTTTTCAAAGGCTTTTCAAATTTCAAGTATTATTACATCCGTCTACGTCGTCGTTTAAGGTAATACGTGATCCCCTAATATTATGGAATCGATTCATTATTGCTCAATTATTAAGAAAGTGATTTTAGGATTAGGTTCTTAATTGTGTTATGTTTCTAGATTTATTTCCATATTGTATTAGAATTAGGAGTTAACTTTGGTTTAGTTCTCCTTTGACGGTGTAAGTCTGTTGGATCCCAGTGTTACCAAAAGGTCAAGGTTTGGTTCTTGGGAGGGACACTGGTAGGGGCAACAAAAGGGTGGGATACCCTTGGTAGTACGAATTACCAAAAAAATGTCAGTTACATACTGCATTCTTGTTTGAATGATTTTATTGGTTTAGCATTGTATTGTGCAATTTAATTATTATTATCATTATAAAAATTTATAATCATGTCAAATCTATTGACACAACATAGTTCCATCTAAGGACACTTAAAAAAAGGATTGTCAATGCATTGCTATAGTACTTTCGTTTTTAAGGACACCAGAGTTCTATATTTGTATAATTTTGAAGCTTGTTGCTTTTTGGAAAACACTAATCTTTTTAGTGTTTGCTTATTTTGTATTTTACTTCTACAGTAGAACTTCTGTTGGTCCCTTTATTAATGCAACTATGCTGATGTGAAGAATGTCCCCCTTTCAGTACTTTAGTTATTATCAGATGACAATTCATAGTGTTCTTTGAAAATCCTCTGATATATATATGTGGTTTATTTCATGTAGCTCTTTCATTTCTTTGTAATCAGAAGCTTAATATACATAGTCTAATGATGAAATATATGTGAGGAATGTTTAACTTGTTAATGATTGGTATATGCAGATTAATGGTAGTTACATTTTTTATTCATGTTATATTTTTTTGTTTATTGTTAGCTAGTGCATAATTCAATTGATGGACATGCACTCTCCTGTTAATGCTGTGAACGACAACTATATAAGAAATCTTGAAACTACTTTTTGTGAGTCATTACATATTGAAGATGTTCAGAAGTCAGAACATGCATCTGCGGGTTACGATAACTGCAATATGGGGAAGGGGAACTTATGTGGAGGTGTTGAACAGCAAGGAGCCAAACTAAATATGAATTGCTTGAAGAAGTGTTCAACCTTACTTTATCCTGATATGGTTTTGCCTCCAAGCTCTTCTGTTGAGGATGATTCATCATTGGTAGAATCACTCTCTGACCAATCTCCACTTGAAAGCAACTCATGCTTAGTGCTGCCTGTAAGTTATAAATGTTTATCTCTGTACGTTATTTTCATTGAACAAATAATGACAACTACTGAGTAAGCTATGATATTCAAGGCAAAGATTGTAAGCAATCTATGCTTTTAGTTTAATGAGAAAATGCAGAAAATACATAGCAGAATGGACTGTTTGACTTGTAATCATTTAAAGGATATTGGCGTTTTACCTGAATAGTTACAAAGCACTCCTAATTACTTTACATGTTGAAACTGTATATAACTAGTGTTTGTAAATTTATGTTCCCTTCTTTTTTCTCATACTTGAACAATGAAGATTTGGATCTGATATTGGGAAGTGGGAGCATATGTTTTTCATTGCAATAATAGAGTAAATATATTATTTATGTTTTTTATTTTGCGTGTTTTATTTGTATCTGGTGGATCTACCCAAAGTAGTAGCGGGGTGGTTTTGAGTTGAACGGCTTTGGGTCGTAGTTTCTCCTTAAAGCTTTTGCTAGGATCTGGGTTTTCTCTGTTGGCGAAGTGTTAATGGTTTTATTAAAACAAAACTGTTATGTAACCTATTATGTTGATATATTGCAACACTATCTTGGAGCAGTTCCCTCTGTTGTCATTATTATGCAATAGATATGCATTCAAGTCAGGGTGATATAGAATTTGACACGGGTAGTTTCAGTCATAGTTCACAGTCTTCGCAATTGTTATCTCTTGCTTACTGGTTGCCATTTTCTCTCTTGCTTTAACACCACAGGCACCTTCGACACTTGTATCTGCCATGAAAGGTAGCCGTGAAAAGCAAGGGAGACCACAACTGAAATTGACGGTGAAATGGGCCCCCGATGTGTATGATCCAGTACCTACATTATTGTCACGCACAGTCAAAGGCAAGAAACAGCACAAATCCAGGCACAGGAGTGAAAAGAAGTATGTAAAGAAAGGTCAGAAGGGTTACCCTTCTAAAGGGAGCAGCAGCAAAGATAAGAAGCACTATCGCAAGCCGAGTAGTGGAACATCTGATATGTGGTGGCTTGATTCTCATCATGATAAAATGCTTGAAGCTTCCACTGAATTAGATGATCTTAATGTTGTTATCCATGATTCCCATTGTGGAACCAGCTTCTTAAAACAGTCAATTGCAAAAGTTCACTACCCTGTTGGAGAGGCGCTATGAGCAACACTTTGACTTTTTATAGCTTCTTAGTGCATAAACAAAATAAGGGTGAGAATCCGGTTAGTCCAAAAAGTTAAAATTTTACTTCACATCTTAGTTATCCATTATAGAAAAATCTAATGGTTTGAACCTACTCACTAATTCAAATTGTTGGATTGTCCTAGCATGGTTAAGTAATATCTGGAGTAGATTTTTTTAACATACTCTTAGAGTTATTGGATCCCCTTCCACAAAATAATATCATGTTAACTTTAATGATGAAGAGATTTTTTTTTGTTGAAAACTTTTTGGTGTACTATCTTGAAAGACCAAAGGAGGGCATGTACTTTTCTAAGCTTCTAGAAAAGAATTTTGGAAGCGTCTTCGACTCTTCTTTTGCTAGTATCCCTATTAAACTTGCTGCGCTACTGGTTTGCATATTAATTTATTGTCATTTCTGGTCCTTCATCTACAAGTTAACATTCATAAGTTTCAAGGAAATTGGATTTGACAAACTAGCATTTTCCATGTTGGAAATAGCTCTTTTTGGAATATTTCAAATTTGATAAATAATAAATTTAAAATGGTTTGAAATATTTATATACTTTTGTTTACTGGAGTAGTTATATCTGAGGTGTGACTTCTATTTTTTCCGTTGGTTCAGTCTGGTTCGAGTTGCTCAATCAGGATATTTCAATGCCGAATCATCTAAACCCAACCAAGTTTATTTAGTTCAAACCAATCTTTACATAAAAATCGAACCAACACGACTCATGTCTGAAAGATTCTGTTTACTAAAAATAAATAAGTTCGTTCCCTTTCCATCAAAAGGCTTAACATTCAAACACAACTAAAAGGAAAACGTAGGGTATCGATCAGTACAACACAAGAATGAGAATGGATCTTCCTTAAGAGGATCATGAACATTTTATTAACCAATCACATTATGCCCTGATTTCAGTGGCCCATAAAATTCTTTGGTTATAATGGACGACTAAAAACCCCGTGCACACTCCATCGTTATTCAAACGTTGTGGGAAATATTCAACTGGCTATGTTGTGTACTCTGCATTTATTTTGACATAATCGTAGCTTAAATCACAGCCCCATGCTTGTCCACGTCCTGGTCCATTGCCTATTAGCATAACATGAATATCAATCTGTATAACATAATAATAATAATAATAATAATAATAATATTAATATTAATAATAATAATAATAATAATAATGATGATAATATGAAGATCCAAAAGTAACTCCTGCCCCAAGCTCATAAATTCTACACTTTTTTTAGAAACAACCTCTCCGCATGGAGGATAACATTGCATACATTTACCCTTCCCAAACCTCACTACGTAGGAGTCTCGTATAAGAAAGAAAAGTGTATTGTTTGCATTAGATGCTTAGAGATACATACCAATGGATATCTGAATTCTAACTGTATCATGAGTGTCCCCAGCCTTTCTGAGATAATTACTAGCAGCAACCCTGCCATGTTCACAAGCTTGTAAGAGATTGAAAAATGTAGATCAAACCAACATGATGGAAGAAACTAAAAGGCGTGCTAGAAGCTTTCTTGGCCCATCATTCCTCTCTCACCCGGCCTCTACAATGTAAATATGATTGTTGGTAATTAACAACACCAGCAAGCCATTAGACAACAAAATAGTACAGGCAATGCAACTACCTTAAGCATAAAGCATGTGCAAGCATCTAAGTTGCATGGACAACATATTTCATGATAGGACGATTTTAAAGTAAAAGCATCATCTCAGCAATTAAAATCGAATATTATCAGAAATGTGATAGCCAACCAACATTATTAGAAAGCTAAAAACATCATTACATGTAACATTGTCTTGTCATACAGGTCTCGAGTGCTAGTGCTTCATATCAAAACAAGGAAACTTAATCAAGGGAACAATGTTATTCTAATATGTTTTCATTCTTGAGCCTTTCGTTATTTGGATATATTAATAATCTAACAAAATGATTCATGTTTAAGTAAGCAGCCCTTCATGCAACCGAAATGGTAAAGTCATACTCCTTCCACGGTATCAGAAATTATACATTTAGTGACTCGTATTTGAAAGTATTTTGCTAGTGTGAAGGCTGGTTGGGAATTTACTTAGAAAAACTAGCAGTGGATAAAACATCAGAGAAAAAACAGTAAAAAATCATACTAGTTTACCTTATGCAAGTAAAACAAACAAAAAGAGAAATCCTACCGGTCAAATGATTGTGGTTCCCCGCCATCCATAAGTAAAATATCCCCCAACTCCACCCTAAGTAAACTCTGGTGGAAAGGAACCCCCGAGTAACCTGCCGCAGCAGCAATGCGTCCCCAATTGGGGTCTCTACCATATACAGCTGCCTGATGAACACTATTTTAGAAAATTAAACTAAAGCCATATTGAATTAATAAAAGAATTCTTTAGTTCAATTATCATGCCTTTACAAGTGAAGATGATGCAACTGATCGTGCAACTTTTGCAGCTTCAGCCTCACTGTTTGCACCAACCACCGTGACCTGCAAAGTAAACATGGAATTCAATGATAAATATCAATATCAAGATTCAGCTCACATTCTCAGAAATCAAAATCAAAGGAACTACAAAATCCAGTTATACAGCTATCAATTCACATGAAAAAGACAAGCAAAATGAGTTATTATTTCCCAACTTCCCATACAAGATATCAGCAATGAATGACTTATTTATCTTGCTGGGAAGAAAAGGTTGTACTTGTGTGCATGAAAAGAAAGGAGCAAAGAGATGAAGTGAGATTACAAAGAGTTAAAGACAGGTAAACACAAAAAACAGTTCAAAAATAGAAAAGGCAGCATGGACATAAAATTCAAAGCTTTGATTTTATATTTGCACAGACTTGGGCATATGTTTTTATTGCTTAATTAACAAATACAAATAACATATCTCTGCCACAACAAATATGGAGCAATAAAGTTGGATATATAATAGAACAGAATAGCATGAATCAGCAGTTACTAATTGCAAATATCCTTCACAAAGAAGCAGACCTCAATGAGGCATGTTGCTCCCTCTCCATCCCAAGCTATTGATTTGGCAAGACCTTGCATTACCTAGAAAGGGCAAGTAAATCAAAACTTCAGATTTATGAAAAGAAGAGTACTTTTGAACAATAACTGGAACTATCTAAGGGAAAGAGAGCATGATAAAAAGCTCCGAAGCACGGATTCGTCAAATACCTTCACGTATCGGTGTCCGACATCAATATCCTCGGATTCGCGAAGGATACGTATCCGTAGAATATCCAAAAATTAAAAAATTAAATAAATAAATATCAAGACACATATCAGATTCGTTTTCAATAAAACATAGGATATATGGATTCATTTTCAGTAAAATATAGGATATATAAATTCTTTTTCAATAAAATAAGATAAGATAGATTCATTTTCAATAAAATAGGATAAGATAGACTTGTTATGGAGGACAATGATTTTCAATTTTCATTATATTTTTTACTTTGGATATTTTGATTTACACTTATAATTTTATCATATTTTATGTGTTTTTTATTATTTTATAGCGTGTGCATGAACGTATCGTATCCTATATTTTAGAAAAAATGTGTGTCGACGTATCAAATACGTATCGTATCCGACACACGTATCCGTATCTGTGCTTCATAGATAAAAAGGAAATCACATGCATTTTTGCACTCTTTTTTTATTTTGCAAGGAAGACATGGGAAGAGAGGCTTACACATAAAAGATATTATTACCCACCTAATGTAAATGCTACAAGTTCTACATGCTAACCAATCCTCCCTTAATAAACTAAAAAAATATGAACCCATGCCACATGGAGTAGGTAGGTACCTCATCCTTTTAAATGTAAATAGAGGAATGGGATAATTCAGACATCACCAATGCTATACTAGATGGACTATGATGCTAGCTCCAGTAAAACAGTCATAGAACTTTCACTGTCCAGTTATACTTGAACTTTTTTTAATAAACAGTTATACTAGAACTGTAAAATGTCCAATGAGAGAATGAGTGCATCGATGGGATATCTTGCTAGCAGGAAAGAATGAAAATATGAGATGAAAAAATAGGGATAATTTGCACAAGGCCAACTTTACCGCATCTAGGCATCCCTGAAGTTGAGTAGCCTCGTCACTGTCTAGAGAAGATATACACCCTAACCCAGATAACCCACTAGCCAAAGCAATGACAGTATCATTGGTACTAGTATCACCATCTACCTGTAGCCAAATGATGAAAAACAAGGTAAGAAACAATCACAACCCAAAAATAGACAAATTTAACAAGCGCCAATAACATGGCATCACATTGCACAAGAGATCTGTAGGAAATTTTGGCAAGTATTCTTTTGGCATACAATACTATAATTTCAATTGTGGAATTATCACAGTACATTTTTATATTTTAATTTGGAAAGAACACTAAAAAGCAAATTTATATATATATGAACTGCTGTTGAGCATCATATATCACTAAATTTAAAGTCTCAGAAAAGAGTGAAAATTACATACAGTTATCTGGTTAAAACTTCGGTTCACAGCAATCCGCACCATCTTTCTCCAAACATCGCTGTTTACCCGGGCATCAGTTGTTACTACCTAGGGAGGATATAGTTCAAAGAATGGACTAGAAAAACAATACATTTCAAAATAAGAAAGAAGCATCAGGTTAGACATACCCCAAGCATGGTAGCCATATTTGGGTGGATCATTCCAGAACCTTTTGCCATTCCCCCAACTCTGACCTTAGTCCCTCCAACCTAACCAACGCACAAAAATAATAAGAACAAGACAATCTCACTTTTACCTTAGACTATGGAATTAGCAAAGAAATGCAGAATTTGAAGATGAACCAAACAAAACTGATGGTATTAATTCCCAAAACCATAAGAGTTTAAAATCTATGCACTGACCGTGTAAAGTTTTTTACACCGTCAGTACATCATCCACCATTGATTTGTATTACTTTTGTTTGAGAGTCAATGATGGTTAACAAATCAATGGTGAATAATTTGCTGACGGGAAAAAAAATTACACTGTCGGTGTATATATATTAAATCTAAACCATAAAGGTTTTTATCTCCAGAGTTACATCAAGACAGATGTATGGAAGATATCATGCATAATACTACTTTCTGTACCAATAAATGCAATAACCCCCTTCCCTGTTTCTCTTTTTAGTACGTATCAACAAGCTATACAGGTTTAATTGAAGTTGAAACATCCAACCCAACTATGGCTTGAAGTACAGTGCATAATTGCATAGAAATTTCCAAAACAGTCAATCTGTTGATTTGTTTTTACACAACACAATAAAACACTTCTTGGGCTGGTGACTCTGTTCAATCAAACAACTCATCCAAGTAAAGAAAACATGGCAATTTTATGATTTATCCAAAAGACTAAATCCATATGAGGGTGTCTAGCTATATATGCATGCATATAACACCGTTAAAAATTTGCTGGTGGTATGAACTTCAAATTAACATGCGAAGTGGGAACAGGTAATACCAGAGACTCAATAGCCACACTCTTGCTAACAAGATCTGTTGTAGTGATTGCCACTGCTGCAGAATCTGCCCTGTATGCAAGCTAATAAGATTTGAAGATGGGGATGGATGAAGGATTGAATAATAGAAACAAGTTTTGGTCACAGATAAAAAAAATCCTAATGAATTCTGAAACCAAAATGGTGAAAAGAAAGGGAGGGGAAAACAAAAACAAACAAACTACATGAATACTAAGGTAATTTAATAACTACTAAAAATAAACAGTTGAATTTCTTAACTAGCATGTTAATCATTAAAAAGAAGAAACAATAATGAAATACAGGAATTACCCCTCAACTGAAGTTGATAGTGATTTCAAGAGCACAGGAAGTGAATTTAAAAGTGCCCCCTGCAAATAAAATGAGAAGTATATAACATTGAAAACAACAGAATTTAACATTGTGGAAATCTTTTCAAGTGGTTTGTCAAATTTCTTTTCAAAGTAGGGTCCAAATCACAGAACGCAATATCACAAAGGACACAAACATACAAGACATAAAATCCAATGCACATAGTCTCTTCGTTTACCTTCTTTATTCTTTGACCAATTACACCAGTGGATTCAACTAATACTTCTTCTGGCTTCAACTTCAGTAGCTGTCATTATGAACATTGACAGTAAAAACTATGCTCTAATCCTTTCACATGGAGCACTATAAGCAAGACCAGCTTAACACACAGATGTTTACCTCAGCAAGGCTTTCCACACAGTCTATGACATCCTGGTAACCTGCTTCACCCTGGAGATATGAAGGGCTTAATTAACCACATAAATACTTGTTACAATTCACGAAAAGGGAGGGGGTTAAATAAACCAAGTTTGTAGCTAGACCTTCAATTTGCCCTAAAAGTAAAGAGTAAAACTACATTATCAGTGTAACTAATATCCACAAACACATCAAATTTATATAGTTTTGATGGCCTACCGTAGCTGCATTTGCTTGACCAGCATTAATCAACACAGCACGTGCCTGGAAAATTGCAAAATTAATTTATTAGCAGGCAATCAAGCAAGAAATATTGACTGTTAAAAATGGAAAACACTGTGCTATAACAACCTAAGCTGATGAATGAGCCAACACCCATTTCCTAATAAAAAAACCATTCAAACAAACAGAAAGAATTCATAAAAGGGACATAACAATGATGAGCTTTGCTGTTTTAGGGGAACTAGAAAAATATGCCATGTGATGCATTCAGTACAAAGCTCAGTTCTATATTCATAAGAAAACCAAGGAACAAAAAAGTCTCTTACAGTTTCTGAATTGTCCAATATCCTTTTGCAGTACAGCACTGGTGCAGCAGCTACCACATTTGTTGTAAATGAACCTAAAATAAATTTGATTGCATAAAGTGCATGCCAAACCCAAAATGGACTCATCAACATCAGCAAGATGAAAACTAACCTGCAGATATGGCATCAACATCACAGGTGACAAGTGCAAGGTCGGGCTTTTCTCCTTTGGCGCGCAGCCCTCCATAAATTCCTGCAGCTTTGAATCCCTCTGCAGCAGTAACTCCTCCTGGAATCTGACATCGTAAAATCAAATATTCAGATACTACCAAACAAAGTCATATATCTTGCACTTCAAGTAACAATTGAATAGGAACATATCAGTGACATTGCAGTATCTTCCCATTTTAAGAATCGATGGCATACTTTTTCTGTCACAAACAAGAAATAAATGGAGGCCTAATGCACGAGACTCCCACTTAGTGGGGTCTAGAGAGGGTAGATGTACACAGCCTTACCCCTACATGCGGATAGGTTGTTCCAGGATTTGAACCCATGACCTCATGACGATATAACCACTAAGCAGTCAGTGTCTGAGGGTCTCGGGATGGTAGATGTACCCAGTTAAGAAAGTTAAATCACAATTACATGGTATCTTAATCTAGCCTACATACCACAGATACCATGTAACAGATTCCTTATAAAAGAAGTCTTCTACATTTACCTGAATTAAATAATTGTGATAAATTACAAAGAAACACATGCATGACAAAATAGGATGCAGATCTTCTGTCCCACAAAAAAGTATGTGGTTAGTCAGAAAAACACTTAATTAGTAAACTTTTAGCTTCAATATATTTTTTCCACTCAATCATAGCAAGTGACACACTTTTTGGTACAGCAGATGTGCTCCCGACAAAATAATAGGTTGTTTCACATTTTTTCTATTTGAGAGTGACCTGGTTCCAAGGTCCTTGAGGGAGAAAAATTGGAGCAGCGGGTATATAAGTAGAAGCCTGATTTTCCGAAGTGGATGCAACACTCATCCTCAAATTCCGAAGAGGATAACCAGAGGAGTTAAAAACCTGCTCAAAATGATAATAAAAATTGATTTGATTTTTTCAATCAGAAAATGAACGAGAGAGAAAGAGACAATTGAAACTCACCTTCGGGTTTGAGAAAGTTACAGAGTGAAAGTGAAGAAAAAGGTGCTGTTGAGGAAGACACGAAAACATTTCTCACAAATCGTGTAACGTGTTTAGGGTTTTGGGGATTTAGGGTTTTGGGGATTTAGGGTTTTGAGGATTCACAAGTGAGTGAGAATAGGATGATAAACTACTCAGTGCTGTTGTTTGCTGTTTCTGACTTGTGACAAGTAACTACACTCGAAGTCAGACAAATTAAGCGACACCTTTTCCTCCTATCACAATTACGTTGATGTATGGTGTGTGTAAAATGATTGTCTTATTAAATCTTAGTAAGTAACATATATCATAAATTAATATTTTATTAATGATTGGTTTATAAGATATGTGTTATTTCTTTGTGGCTATGATAATTTAGTAGGAAGATATAAGATTAGTGCATTACTCTATTATTATATATGGGGTATGTACTATTTTAAATGAGTTGAATCAGAGTTGAGCTCGATCAAGTTTGATAAGGATTTCCTGAGCTCTAAACTTAACTCGAATTCGATACGAGTTATTTTTTAACTCGAATTCGATACGAGTTATTTTTTAACTCGAATTCAGCTTTGTTAAAATTCACGAAGTGTTCGCCTCAATTCAATTTGTTTCATTTGGACAACTCAAATAGTTTATTCATTTTTAAAATGTATTGCACATTGTTATATATGTATATATATTGTTTATAGAATTTAATATGTATACACTGACAGTGTAAGTGTTTTTTACACTGTCAATAAATCATTCACCATTGATTTGTTAACCACCATTGACTCTTAAACAAAAGTAATACAAATCAATGGTAAATGATGTGCTGACAGTCTAAAAAACTTTGTAATGTCAGTGCACAGATTTTAAACTCTTGTTTGTATATCTAATAACAATAAACATAAAAAATAATGCATGTATCATGATATAATAACGATAAACATGAAACTTATGTATATATATCGAACTAACTTATGAATCAAACGAGTCGAACTGTATATAACTCAAATTCACCTTATTTATTTAAAAAGCTCAAGTTCTACTCATTTGGTTAATGAACTAAGTTTGTCGAACTAAATAATGAGTCGAGTTTCAAATGAATTAATTGATTGATGAGGGACACTTGAAATCAAATATCAAGATTTGATTATACCAAATAATACCAAGATTTGAATCTTGTGGATTAATTAGAGTGTAACGTCTATGTATTGTCAATATAAAAATTTATACAACTCACTATCCATTTACGTCGTTTTAAATAATCAATTATCGTTAAACATGCATGGTGGATAATACAGTGACTTATCAAACTCCTGCACTGTTGTTACATACATTTTTTTCTCCTTACAAATTAGCTCTAGCATAATTATTGCCATTATTATTCTACTAAATTTTTTATATAACATAATTTACAAAATAAAAAATCAATCTTCCATTTAGATTATTTACATAATTTAAGAAATTCTTAAAAGATACAACATGAATGTAATATAACTAAAATACTATTAGTTAATTTATATTATATATGGAGCAAAATATTTATGCAACTAGCAAGATACCCGTGCATCAGCGATCCACGGGGCAATACTTCTTTGCTACAAGATTAATAACACATATTACATGTACATTTATATGGTTAGGAAACATATGTTACTCGTGCATTCGTATTGTTAAGAACACACATGTGACCCGTGCATTGGCATGACTAAAAACACACATGTTACTTGTACATTTGCATCACTAAGAAAACACATGTTACTCATGCATTCGCATAGTTAAAACACACATGTTACTTATACATTCACATTATTAAGAATACACGTCTTATCTGTGTATTTGCATATTCAATCACATAAGAGAAAGAAATGACAATTTTTAATTTGAATTTTCTAATGAAAATAACAAAGTGAAAGTCTGAAACATGATACCATATTATTTTTACTAAAATAAATATTTTAAAATTTATAGAAAACGAAATGATTTTTTTCAATTTTTTCAATTTTAAATACGAGTTTTTTAATGAAAAAATGGAAATCAAATCATTATACTAAATGAATTTTTTTATTAAAAATATATTTAAAAGTTATAAAAAACTTCCATTTGGAATTTGATTTTTTCAATTATAATAGAGAAAAATTAAAATTCAAAGAATATGAAATATTAAAATTCAATTGGAAAAGTGTTACAAAACTTTGATGAGGTGTAACAATGTAATTATTCTTAGATTAATAGTAAACGTTAAATAATATACATAGATTAGTGTAAAGAAATAGTTTGGATGTGAAAAATGATTTCAATCTCATCTAATGCTCAATGTCTATTACATTTTAACATAACAAAACATAGGTACGGTAAACACTCAATTTTGGTGGGGTAGCAACATAGACCAATCGCTAATTAGTATTAAATTATTAACATATAAAATATATAAAAAGTATGGATAGCGTGGGAAGGTGCATATTAATAACATGTGACATGAATGAGTTTTTTTTAAAATTTTTTAATAACTTAGAACATTTTAATATGGGAAAATGTGAGGAGAATGTGACATGTGGCATGAAGGGAAAACATGCGAGGAGGATATGACATGTGGCATGAAGAGAAAACATGCGAGGAGGATGTGACATGTGGCATGAAGGAGTTACATGTGAAGAGGATGTGACATGTGACATGAAGGAGTTTTTTTTTATTATATTGTTAATATAGTGTATGAAGATATATGTTAGAATTGGTGACTGTCACCCAATTGGGGGAGTTGGATGTTTAAAAAGCTAATTTATTTTGGCAAAATGTGCGTCTTCAAAGTAAACAAATCATGCAAGCTGTGAAAATAATATAAAAATGCATGAATAATAATAGCATAAAGTAAATATTTAACATAAATAATATAAAAATGCATGAATAATAATAGCATAAAGTAAATGTTTAACAAAAATTAATTTTTTTGGATAAGAGACAATACAAATAGAGTTATAGAGGTTTATCACGGTTTTGCATCTCCGTTGAGGCATATGTAGAGATTGTATTTCTATATTTCTATATTTATGTCTAAGATCAATATGTCATTTAATATAATTAAAGTAATTATATTTATTTATTTTATCATATTTAATATTTAATTAAATAGATTATATGATAAGGTTCTTGATTAAAAATTAGAGACGTGTTATTATAATAGAGATTATAATAATGAGAAACATGTATTTTTATAATTTTTGGTCTAAATTATTCTTGATCATAGAATCATTGAGAATATGACATCAATGATTCGGATAGATCGATATATGTAATATTAATATATCTCATTTATTAAATTGCACATATAAATGATGCATATGTGAATATGATCATTCAACTAACTCAACTGAGAATTCATAATGGTTAAGATTATCTTAAATTGTCAATAGGAATTTCTCAAAATAAAATAAAATAATTTCCTTTGACATGAGATTAACATAGTAATTAACATATTATTCATCATACTTTGATTTCGGACACATAATATCCTAGGATGTTATTTGAATGAATATTGGATATAATTAAATGCTTGTAGAATTAATGATTAATTAAGAATGAATTCATCAACTCTTAGTAATGAATTTGAGCTCTATAATAAAATAAGACTTTGGTCAAGATATTACAAAGAATAAATAAATGAGTTTGTTTAAGTCATTATAACAACTTATTAAAGTTTGACAATTGAACATACTTTAAAGTTAGCTAGAGCGGTAAAAATGGAAAGAAATATTTTAATTAATCTTATAGTGGTTCTTGAAAGTGAAATATATATTACTTCATGTTATTTGGTCGTTAAGGAGTTCTGCTAGACGTCAATCTTAATTAGTAAATTAATTTAGTTAATTTACTATCAGCTTAGTATTGAACGTACAAGGTCACACACTAACGAGCGTTCTAATATTTGTAATTAATTATATTATGTGAATTGGAGAATTTAATTTGGTCAAATAAATAATTATATAGAATATTATTTTAATTCTATGGTAGCACTAAGAATTAAATAATAAAGAAAATACAATTCTAAAACTATTTATTTGTAGCTGAAAAAATAAAAGGTAAGTTATTATGTTGTTTTATGAAACAATATATAGTAATTGGTTTGCAACATTTCAAACCAATAAATATCACTTCAAGAATTATAATATTTATAAAGATATACATAGATGAAAATGTACCTTTGATGTACAAAAGTGGAGGGAATTCCTTTTTTCTTTATGGGCATGTGTATACACTATATATCTATATTTATTGTGCATACATAAATAATTCAACACACATTTGTTATTTTGCCAGAAGCAGTAACGCAGGAAAAAAAAAGGCTTCCTTTCCCTGTGAGTGTACAATAACAAAAGAGAAAGTTGTATTGTATTGTATGTAATCTTTTTTATCTGTTTTATTGCTACACTTATATATAAAAGAGTTTTGTGAGTAAGAAATTCTTAGTTTTAAAGTGTTATATTTTTATACTCTATTAGTTCAAAGAGTTGATAGAAAATGTTGGTCTTGATATAGATACATACGTAGAGTTTTCATAATTTTAAAGAACGACTTTAAAGGTTCAGAAACTACATCCGAGAACACATTTTATATGCAGTTTTTGGTTATATATAACTTTAGACATAAATAAATCCATATTTTTTTTCCCCTGTGTGTTTTAACTCTTAAGAACACTATAAAATTTCTTTCATATGTCCAGTTCCTAAACAACATACACAAGATTTTATTGTATTAATGTTTCAATTCTGAAAACCCAATATAATACTAAAACTGCTAGGATGCCTCACCAATCACCATTCATGAAAAAGAGCAAAAGTTTTTCTCCCAAGATATATACTATTACATGTATTCTTTTATTTCTATTAGTCAAAAAATATAAAGTTAATATATATTTTATTTTTGTTTTAATTTTTTGATTAATGAGAAATAAGGGGTATATGAAATAATATAAACTTTGGGAGAGATGATCTATCTCCCATCAAAGACTTCAAATGCTCACAATAGGGATATCTCACACTAGGAGACTTAAGATACCTTACCAGAAAACTAAGGAATGACTCACCCTTAAACTATAGGATACCTCAACCTATATACTATGAAGCTATGAATCACGATATGTATTCAATATATCGACACAATTTTAAAAAAAAATATGGGATACGATACGTTCAATAATACATGTATAAAATAATAAAAAATACATAAAATATGCTAAAATTACAAGTGTAAATCAAAATATCCAAAGTAAAAAATATAATGAAAATTGAAAATCATTATCCTCCAAAATTCCAAGTACAAAAACTAGAAAATATAGTAAAATAATTCATAAAATTATTTATTGTCTAGCTCTAGAAACATAAATAGTATCAATTTCATATCCTCTTTGACGAAGATGTTGTGGATCAGAGAGTCAATATGGTAGACCGACTATCGGAGGGTCAATGTGGTGTGACGATATGTTGGTATGAGTCTTTGTGGCCTTTAAATAAGTTGATGTTTATTGAAAAATAATATATCTTATCTTATTTTATTGAAAACGAATCTATATTATTGTATATTTTATTGAATATGAATCTAATACGTGTCTTGATATTTTTTTTGGATACTCTACAAATATGTATCCTTTGCGAATCAAAACGTATTCATGTCAGATACGTGGCGGATACTGACACACAAAGATGTTCGACGAATCCGTGCTTCAGAGCTATGAAGAATACACTGCATTCAATCTATTTCATTGATAAATAAATACGATAAAGGATCTGTTAAAGCTTGGAAGTGCTCTTGGTGCATGACACAAGTTGAGACAATATGATAGAATGATAATATAATCAATAACTAAAGTAGAAAAAAAATGTTCTGCCATTTATCACTAGACACGTGTCACGCTCTCCTTCATTTCCTCCTTAAAAAGGGTCCATATCTTATCATGTTCTAGCATATAATGTATAAATCTTTCACTTTTTTCTCTCAAACAAGTTGTTCTCTTCTTTCTTCATTCTATATTTTAATAAAATGCAACATACACTCTCCTTCCTCTTGTGTGATCAATAAAAAATGATTGCATTTCTTTTAATTTATTGCACATTAAAGTGACTCATCATTTCTTTTCATTCTTTCATCATTGTAATTTATTTATTCATTGTTCAAATCTTTACATTATAAACCACTTTGTTAATCATCAGCGCCATGTTATCTTTAGTCTTCTTTTCAATTACATTTCATTTTTTTCATTTTATTCTTCTCTTTGATTTCATTATCTTGGTACATTTTTGTTATTGTCTTTCTCTTCCAACAATCCCCTTTAAAATATATTTTCATTGATTTATTGTTTATTTTATGGAGTTGTTCTTATTTTCTAGATATGTTCTTTAAATTGTATTTTTTATTGATTTCGTTTATTTGTTGTTCCTATTGAAAATGTTTTTTTTGTTTGTTTTTCATTGATTTCTTTATTTTGTAAATTTGTTTTCATTGATTTCATCTTTTCGGAGATTTGTTTTTCCAACATTCCTCTTTGTTAGCGTCTGACTTACAAGGATCGCATCTTAAGGACGATCAAACCTTCAAAACATATTGTATATGTTGGAAATATACCTGTATATTTCTATAATATTTATACCCAAGACTCAATCTGTCATTAAATACAATTAAAGTAATTGTATATGATAAGGTCCTTGATAAAAAAAATTAGAAACTTGTTATTATAATTGAGATTATAGTAATGAGAAACATGTGTTTTATAATTTTTTGTCTAACTTGTTTTTTATCATAGAATCATTAAGAATAAGACATCAATGACTCAGATAGATAAATATATGTGTGATAATATTTATTGGATAAATATTAATAGATCTTATTTATTAAATTACACATATAGATGATGCATATGTGAATATGATCATTGAACTGACTCAACTGAGAATTCATAATGAGTAAGATTACCTTAAATTGTCAATAGGAAATTCTCAAGAAGGAATGAAATAGTTTCTTTTGATCACATGAGATTAACATAATAATTAACATGTTATTTATCATGCTTTGATTCGGACACATAATGTCTCAGGACGTTATTTGAGTGAATATTGAGTATGATTAAATGCTTGTAAATTAATGATTAATCAAGAAGGAATCCATTAACTTTTGTTAATGAGTTTGAGCTCTTTAATAAAATAAGACTCTGACCAAAATATTACAATGAATAAAGAAATGAGTTTCTTTAAGTCATCATGACAACATATTAAAGTTTGACAATTGTATCATACTTTAAAGTTAGTCAAAAGCTATAAAGATGGAAGTAAATATTTTAATTAATTTTCTAGTGGTTCTTGAAAGTAAAATATATATTACTTCATGTTATCTTGTCATTAAGGAGCATTGCTAGACGCCAACCTTAATTAGTAAATTAATTTAGTTAATTTACTATCAGTTTAGTATTGAACAGTGCGGATCTTGATCTAAATTTTAGGGGGACAATAATATCTAAATACAAATTATAACTAAAATTAACTGGGTAACAAAAATATAAAAAAGACATGCATGATTGAATTATAGACAAAATTGGCATGTATTTCTTTTTCACTATAGATCATTATGTTGTCTGCAATAAGTTCATCTTCTATATTACTACTTACTTTTATTTGATTGTTTTTGTTGCTTAAAATGATATTTTATGTAAAAGTTGAATTACAATAGCTTAGATAAGACAAATAACTTGATAAAACAATATATGATGACTAATTACATATGATTGAAAAAATTTCAAACTTAAATGACTACTGACACCAAGAACAAAATTTTGAAATTAGCATCTTAGACTAATCTTCTCTTGCTCATTTAAATTCATAGGATATAATTTTTGCAAAAAAAATACATATATTATTAATATAAAATGACTTATAAACATCTTTATGGTATATATTATCAATACATATATTATCATTTTCATCAAGTATAAAATTATTACGAACTCTAATGAAGTCATATTGTTGTAAGCAACATCAACATCTACACGTATAAGATAACTTCTATTATGTATAATTTTTGAAAGATCACGCAAATTATATGTATTTATTTATCAAGCTACAAATTAAAGAAACAAATATGTGAGTTTCAACTAGTATCTCCATAAAGACATCATCTTGGGTGTAGGTAAAGGAAATATATATGTTATTCGAAAAAAGTGTGTCAACTTATGTGTCACTTTCTTATAATTTAAAGATTTAATAATTAAGTATTTTTCTAACCAAACACAACAAGTGACACACTTTTTGGAACAACATATATATTTTAGTAGATAAAAAGGTAATAACGAGTAATGTAATCTTTGCTAAATAATTATATTATTTGATAATTAAATTGGAGAATTTAATTTGATCATATAAATAATTTTATAAAATATTATTTTAATTATTTGCTAGCACCAAGAATTTAAATAATAAAGAAAAGATATTCTAAATTATTAATTTGTAGCTGAAAATAAAAGAAGATTTATTATGTTATGTTTTGAAATAATATGTAGTAATTGGTTTATAATATTTCAATCAATAGGTATAACTTGAAAATATGTAATATATATAGAGATATATATACAAAATGAAAAGATATCTCTTCGTATATAAAAGATGGAGGGAACTTTTCTTAAATAGTATGCATGTGCAACCATTACACATATATATGTTACATTACACATACATATATAAGTGAGTTTTCCTACTGAGTGCAGGGAGAAGAGTGCGAACCTCAGAAAAGAAAAGGGTTGCACTGTGAATGTACTACATTTACATATGTATGTGTTAGTGCATGTACCATATTGATATTGATGATATGTATATGTTGGTTTGCCAAACACAATAACTTAAGAAAGAAGAAAAAGGGTTTTCTTCATTTCAAGTGTGCACCAATCAAAAAGCAAAATTGTGTTGTTTGTGCAATTTTTCTCTTCTATATTTGTCACGCATACAAACAAAAGAGTTTTGTTAGTATGAAATCTTAAATTTAGAGTGTTCTATTTTATGTTAGTTCAAAGAGTTGATAGCATTGGTTTGATATTGGTTTACCTTTTTGCACCACTTTTCTTGAGAGTTACAACATTCCATTGTTATTGGAATCGACATGAGAGAGAGGTATGTCATTTCCATTACTTTCTTTTGTAGAACTTTTGTTTTTGTTATCAATAACTGCATTAGTAATAATAATTACAATAATTGTAACATATAACTATACCTACATCAAAAGGGTAAATGTATAAACAATATACTATTTGCATGCATCCTACGACATTCTTTTCAATAAATATTTAATTTTGAACCAAAATAGGTAATTACTTAGTTTCTAACTATACATCAATTTAAAACTTATTCAAAAAATATATAAAACAGAGATCTATGAGTCATTAGAAAAATTAAATAATATTTACCTAAACAATTTTAAGATATGATGCAACGTCGGACGCAAGGGCTAAACTTCACTTCCATGTAATTAATGTGATTAATTATATTTTCATATCCTAAAAAGTTTTTTTTTAAAATATAAAACAAAAAAAAAATTAGAATTTCTTAATAAACTTTTAATATGAAATGCGGTATCGGGCGTAAGGATTATGCTTCACTCATATCTTTTTTTTCAAAAAATATTTAAACTTACTACTTTTAAGAAATAAAATTAACCCAACCAATAAACTTTTTTCTACCCAAAGAACTACGTAGTCTTGATTCCCATAAAGGGGATACGTAGGACCAAGATCACTCTTGTCAGATATAATAATAACATAAAGTTTTTTGTTGGTAAAAAAATATAATAATAACACAATTAATAATTCATGCAATATAGTATGGTATCCTTCAAATGGGCAACTAGGGTGCTAATACCTTCCCTAGTGTGTAATCTACTCCCAAACCTGGATATCAAAGTCCAAGGCCCAATGCGATTGGGACAAAATATTTTTCTACATTTTTGAATGAATAAAATGTAGTGGCGACTCTAATGAGGTCGTGTAGCCGAAAATCGGGGCGCGACAACTGACGACCCTACTGAGGATTTTTTTCAAGAGAGTCAGACGCATATCATGTATAAATCTCAAAATATATTTCATATAAAAAATATATTTCATACATGTATTCAGAATCATATACATTATGAATTGCGTTTTCTTAGAGTCTCGTGCACTAAAAAATTAAATTACATCAATCTGCATGCATTTATACTTCAAAAATATTAGTCTCATATCATGTATAAATCTCAAAATGTATCTTCATATACATATAGTATAAGCTCGATGTAGCATATTTGCATTTCATGTATCATTTCAAGTTATAAGTTGCATTTCAATCAATGTAACATGATAAAAAATAAAAAAATTCACTTCATATGCACATTTCGCATCAATAAAAGTTATTTCTCTACATGCATTTCATGCCCATATTGATAAGGGCACTCATCAATTGAAGAGTTGGTTTTAAATATACTATTGTTGGACTCAGCTGAAAGTGATCAGAGTCAAACATAAAGAAATTCAAGAAGATAGAGAGGTGATGCAATTTATCATACCCCAACTAAAATTGAAGGCCCATTAAATTTTCATTTGAGGACCTAGTCAAGGCCAAGCTCATCGACACTTACCCGCGTTTCATTTTTCATGAAAAATGGTTTACTCTCAAATGCATATTTTTAACAAGTATGTACTAATGCATTGATCATGCAAATTTCGTCATCTCATACCTCACCCTACCAACCATATTAACTTAATTGCATTAATCGAAAAAAACACCACAAAATAAACCCAAATAAAATTAGTCCATGCATTAATATGAAATATTTGATCCAAAAATAAAATGGAGGATGATGCAAATATAAAACACAAAATGATGGCCATTTTTAGGCAGATATGTTCGATGACACAAGGCATTTTTTGTTAACTCACAAACACTAAGAAGATATCCCTAGTCACCCCATTTGAGCATAGACATCATGAAAGGAGATGATTTTTGAATAACTCTCAATATGTCAATAACCCTCAATATGTCAATAACCCATGGATGGTAGCTTTTCAATGTTTTCCTTGACATTCGATTATTAAAGAAGATAATGCATTCTTTAACGTCGCTGATGTGACTGAGCGATAAAAGAATATAAGGATTGTTCTTAACTTAAAGTGCAAAAAAGTGAAAAATTGTGTACAGAAAAAAACCTGCTGAAAATCTGCAATTAATATCTCAGGCAAAAGTTATGGCAAAAGTACAATATCAGTGATCACCAAAAGGAACATTTCATAGCAAATTTCCGCCTACATCTTAGGTCATCCTTATTACGACATGGAAAATTCCTTTAATTGTTGAATGTCATGTTAGAAAAATGTTGAAAATAGGATAAAGAAGAAAAGTGAAAGTGGGTATGGGAAACACATATTTTTAGCCTTATATCCTTTTTTTATTGAAAACACTTAGTCAAGCCACGATACAAGCTTGAAAAACTTGTTGAGGACTTATATGCTTATTATGCACATCATAACACAAAAATCGTTGACTCCACAAAACTCATAAATTTTGATAAAAATATCTCATCTTTAATGCAAAGAGTTAAAAATCATTTTCTCGATATTATCTTTCACCTCATCACCACTCACAGCCTAAAACACAAATTAAATCATATCATCACTACAACCACATCACCACTCATAGCCCAAACACTTGCCAAAGTTTGTATGATAATTGTTTTAATATTTCTTTTTAAATATTTATTCGTGAAATATGGAGTATGAAAAGGAAAAGTGGGAGCCTATCAATCTGGGGCAGATTTTGAGATGTTTCATGGTCTAAGACTTTCCAGTCCAAGTCCACCGGCACAATTGAAAGTGAAGGATAAGTATTAATATCTCATATTGGGGCAGTTTTTGAGTTGATCCCATTATCTGATAGAATATTATAAGAAGCCCAAAATTGTGCAAGTTTTTTGGGTGATCTCATTTGCTATTAGAAAGTTATAAAAAACTCAAAACTGGGACAATGGTGAAGTGACTTCTTATGACTCTGTAAGTCAATTGCATCACAAGAAGTCATAATCTCTCAACCAAGAAGATAAAGGATCTTAAGTTATCATCTTCAAGAACAGCTTCAACGACGACTCATATAAGTCTTTTGCTCCCTATCAAGTCAAATCACCACATTTGAGGGCGTTCACAAAAGAAAAACAATACAAATAAAGAACAAAAACAACAAACAAAAAAGAGTGTTGGGTTGAAAATCCATATGGAAAACCTAGGAAAATGAGAACGATTCTAAGTCAGAAACCTCCAAAAGTGACTTGAGATCATAATAAAATGAAAGAATTCTTGACAGATTCCTATATAAGATATTCAAGGCAAAAATTAGGGAAAATTAAATGAACACCCTTAAGATGAAGTCTTTCTACTACATATCATCGATCATCCAAATTGTGGCAATTTATGAACAATAACCACATGAATGAAGACATGATATCAAAATAGGCATATTGGGCCAATTTCTGTTGTTACAAAAATATCAACGCTTTGGAAAGAATTCCTTAGCCAGCCTACACTAGGGTAGTATGACTGAGTTTACTCACTATCCTCAAGATTATACTAGGGTAATTTTATGGGTCACCTTAAGAGAAAGACATCTTCAGCTAAACTGGGGCAAATTTTGATGGGTGAAAAGTTATGGTACCAATCAACAACAGACATCAATGATCGCTTTGGTCGAGTGTGCAAAATTTTATGAGTTTCATCCAAAAAATATAAAAATAAACCATATATGAATATTTGTGCATGAGTCTTACCCCTCATTCTATTACATTCAAACAAGCATATAATACTCATATCATACATGAAATAAATCAAATACTCTTATAATAGCATCGAACAATGCATATTCACATTAATCAAACAATGTATATACAAAGACATACATACATTAAATCATATCAATATTCAATTCAATACATACTCATGTTAATCATAAAAAAATCAACATGAAATTCATGCCTACACAAACATTTAAATAACGACACCCCTAAACCCCCTGATTTTCTTATGTTAAACATCAATCATCTCTCATGCATCATAAGCATTATTATGGCGTACTCATGTCAATTAATGCATAGTCAAATTCATATATTAATCATTACAGTACACACATCAACATACACGTCATGCATCACATATCCCGAACAATCACACCATTATACCATTCATCCAAACCGATTCAGATTTTTCCTTCGAGGACCCCGTGCTTGACGACCTCGAAGTCAAATTTTCTAGGCTTTGTGCCTGGCCTTTTAAAATTTGAGGGACCCGTGCTTGACGACCTCAAATTGTGCCTTCGAGGACCCCATGTTTGACGACCTCGAAGTCAACCTTTACAGGCTCCATGCCTGACCTTTTAAAATTTGAGGGGCCCGTGCTTGACGACCTCAAATTGTGCCTTCGAGGATCCTGTGCTTGACGACCTCGAAGTCAATCTTTACAGGCTCTGTGTTGACCTATTAAAATTTGAGGCCCTCGTGCTTGATGACCTCAAATTGTGTCTTCGAGGACCCCGTGCTTGACGACCTCGAAGTCAATCTTCCCAGACTCCATGCCTGACCTTTTAAATTTGAGGATCCCATACTTGACGATCTCAAATTGTGCCTTCAAGGACCTCATGCTTGACGACCTCGAAGTCAATCTTTCTAGGTTCTTTGCCTAACCTTTTAAAATTTGAGGGCTCCGTGCTCGACGACCTCGAAGTCAATTTTTCCATGCTCTATGCCTAACCTTTTAAATTTAAGGGCCATGTGCTTGACGACTTCGAAGTCAATCTTTCTAGGCTCTATGCCTGACCTTTTAAAATTTGAGGCCCCATACTTGATGACCTTAAATTGTGCCTTCGAGGACCCCGTGTTTGACGACCTCGAAGTCAATCTTTCCATGCTCCGTTCCTAACCTTTTAAAATTTGAGGGCCCCTTGTTTGACGACCTCAAATTGTGCCTTCGAGGACCCCGTGCTTGACGACCTCGAAGTCAATCTTTCTAGGCTCCGTGCATGACTTTTAAAATTTGAGGGGCCTGTACTTGACGACCTTGAACAAAAACGTTTTGTACCCCACTTTTTATCTCACCAAAAAAAATGTATTTTGAGCCTCAACAAAATTATCATTCATTTCTTTACTTGTTACTTATCAGGACTACACCCAAACTTCAGTTTGAGTAATGTCCAATAAGCAACAAGTAAAGAGGAGCAGCCGTGAAAACCTAATTTTGTCCGGCCCAAAATACCTTTTCAAAAAAATAAATAATAACATATGAAATTAAAATATGTTTTTTGGGCATTTTCTATCGAAAAATGACATTTTTAGGTGTCCCGAGACAAAAGTGATTTAAATTCGGTTTTTTGTTAATTTAGTAATTTTATTAAAATCGAATTTCAAAGATTTACTCATCATAATAACAAAAATTAAAGTGTTGAATTTGAATTAAAAGCAAAAATAAGAATCTCCTTAATTTCCTATTGGAAGTTAATAGAGATTTGATTTTCAAACATGTCTCCAAATTTAGCTTTAAGTAGACATTATTTTTTCTTCAAACTCTCCTTGATTCTCCCTTGGAGCTAATCATGATTTTATTTTTAAACATGTGGGAAATAATGCTATAAATGGAGGTTTGAGCCTCATATAAAAAAAGAGAGGAGAGCAACAAAAGAGACATAACACAAAGTTAGTGAGACAGAGAATTCGTTGTCACTCACAACACATTTTTCATCTTCATTTATCCTACATATTTGTTAAAGTCTCAAAACTAGAAAATTACACTACAAGCACATCCACAATCCCAAAACCCTCTCATACACAAAAACAACTTTTTTCCCTAACAAATCCACAATCCAAAAAAATTTCTCTCATACACAACAAATCCATATCATCTCCAACAACCTCAAAATCTCCTATACACAATAACCCAAAAATCATTCAATGAAAATTCATTCAAACCTTCAACATCCAAATGTGTCCATATCATCCACAATAATCCAAGATCTCCCATACATAAAAACACCACAAAAAGTGAGAAAAAAAATACAAAGAAACTCAGAATAAATTATAATTGCATTAGCATACATTGGAGAAGCTTCAAATACATGCCAAAGCCATGTCTTTGAATTTGTGTTTGCACACAAAGTTCCTACCTTTACTACATGTTTGTTCGGCATTGGTTAACCTTTTTGCACCACTTTTCTTCAGAGTTAAAGCATTTCATTGTTGTTGGAATCGACATGAGAGGTATGTCATTTCCATTACTTTCTTTTATAGAAGTTTTGTTTTTGTTATCAATAACTGCATTAATAATAATAATTACAATGATTATAACATATAACTATAACTACATCAAAATGGTAAATGTATAAACAATACACTCTTTGCATGCATACTACGACATTCTTTTCAATACATATTTAATTTTAAACCAAAATAGGTAATTAATTAGTTTCTCACTATACATCAATTTAAAACTGATTCAAAAAATATATAAAACAAAGATCTATGAGTTAATAAAAAAATGAAATAATATTTACCTCAACAATTTTAAGGTATGATGTGATGTCGAATGTAAGGGATACACTTCACTTCCTTATAATTAATATGATTAATTATATTTCCTTATCCTAAAAAGTTTTTTTAAAATATAAAACAAAAAAATTAGAATTTCTTAATCAACTTTTAATATGAGATTCACTCATATCTTTTTTTTGAAAAAATATTTAAACTTTACTATTTTTAAGAAATAAAATTAACCCAACCAATGAACTTTTTTCTACCCAAAGTATGTAGTCTTGATTCCCATTAAGGGGATAGGTAGGACCAAGATCACTCTTGTCAGATATAATAATAAAATAAAGTTTTTTTTGTTGGTAAAAATATAATAATAACATAATTAATAATCAATGCAATATAATAGGATACAGTTCAAATGGGCAACCAGGATTCTAATATTTTCCCTAGTGTGTAATCGACTCCCAAACCTGGATATCAAAGTCCAAGGCCCAATGCGGTTGGGTCAAAAGATTTTTCTCCATTTTTGACAGAATAAAATGCAGTGATAACTCTAATAAGGTCGTGCAGCCAAAAATCAGGGCGCGACAATAAAAAAAATTGGAATTGTTAGTTGTTAGTTAGAATCTTTGTTTACAAGCTCACAAATTTGAAGGTAACTCCACTCTTATAATTATCCAACCTGTTTCTTTTTTTACTTTGTTTTTTTATTTATATTTTTTTTTCATAATATCCACTATTCAAATTACCCACCTCAAGTAGTAAATTAGCATTTGGATTATGTGTATTCTTAATCATGTATGTTTTTAAGTATACACGAATAAAATATGTATTTTTAACTATGTGCTTTCTTGCTGATTTTCAATTTATAGTTTAATTAACACTTATCGAATTCATTTATTAGTTGCTACTTACTAAGGACCACTTACTAAGATCTTGTCCCATCTAGATACTATAGTATAATATATTGAAAGTCATATTAATTTTCTAGTTTTGTACAACTTTTTGTTTTGTGTAAAAATAAAATTAAGCAATAACAATGATTATTATATATTCTTTGCTGCTTTTTAACCATAGTATCTCTATTTTTACATTAAGCTCTCTTATTTGGAAATTCTACTCATCTTAATAATAAATTAATCTTTATATTTTTTAATAAGTTATAACATATTGGAAACATTAAAATTGAATGCATTATATTTTTACATTAAGCTCTCTTCATTGCAGGTTTGTTATAACTTACTATATTGAAAGAAGAAATAAACTTTTGTTGTAAATTAATATTTCAAATATAAGTTAGGTTTCTATTGTACACAACTTATCAACAATTATTTTTATATTTCATTTTATTTTATGAAGTTATTATACAATATTATTAATATATATATATAGATATTATATCATATGTATATATGAGGAGGGATCCGTTTATACTCAATCTCAATCACTCATTTTCTTAAATGTAACGAACCATATGATGAGTGCAATAAATGATGAGAGAAAAAAAAAATAAATCTTAAATAATTTATTGTACTCACATACTTGGTCTGTTAGATTTAAGAAAATGAATAATTGAGATTGAGTGTAACTAAACAGATCCCTTATATACATATAATAAGATTGATATTTATGTGCTCTTAAAAATGTATCAAAACTATCTTATCTCGTGCGAATGCATGAATAACATGTGTGTTATTAATCATGTAGCAAAAAATATCATTCATTGCATGTGCATGAGTAATTTACCAGTAATACATTAAAATCATGGGGCATACACATTTTCATATTCTTCTCCCTTCTAGTGATGACAAATCACACAAAAAAAACATGTCATTCGAGAAATGCATAAGTATTAGTGTTGTTAAAATAGGACCGGATTGGACGGTCCGACCGGTCTGACCGCTGACTAGACTTGAAACCGGCTCTGGTTTGCCGTCTTAACCGAATGAGAGTTGGATCGTTTTGAACCGGAAAAAATCCGGTCCGACCATGTTAAACCCGGTTAAACCGGATTAACCCGGGAAGTAAACCGGACGGCTCACTTAAAAATAAAAAAAATGGACAATGTTCTAATATTTTGTTTTACTACGGTCCAAAAAAGATAAAGATGTATTATTTCAATATAATTATATATAATTATTAATTATATAAAGTTTTACATTTATATATTTATAAATAAAAATTATTAATTATGTACGAAATCATCCGGTTAGATCAGACGGTTTAACCGTTTAAACCAGTTAAACTTAATACTGGACCTCTGCTGGTTTGACGTCCGGCTCGGGTTTCACAACACTGATAAGTATACTTTTAAGCATATCAATCAATAAGAATAATAACATATATTTTTTTCAATTTCGTCTCCCCCAATTTAAGATCAAGATAAAGGTTAAGATATAAAATATTTCTCTCAGGCACATTATGTCAAAATGATTAGAAACATCAAAACTTCAATGATTCAGTATACTCTAAAACATATATGTCACCCTCCATTTGATTCTGGAAATGTTTGAAGGATTGATGGAGAACACAAGCCATCCTGCAAGATAAACAATGGAACATGAAAATCTTGTAAATGACGTATCCAGTGTTATGAAATGATAATCATAAACATTAAGAGATCGTTAAAAAAAAAATACAAATAACACATATTAAATGCATACCATTTTGATACTACATGACGAATATACAAAATAATGAAAGATACAAATCAGGTGTCTTACCAAATATATGATGTATTTCATGAGTGTCAAATATAACTATTCAATTGAGAATACTTACTATATTTTAAACACGTATTAATCTCAAATGACACTCATTCAAATTCTTTTTACATAATTTATAAATTTAATGCAATGAATATAAAGTGATATTCATATATTTTATACCTTTAAGCTTAATAAATTTGTTCGTTTGATAATTAATTTTGTTGATCTTATTTTCTAGTATGTTATTGCAGGCCAATTTAATTAATTAAAAGAGGATGTTAAGAAGAGAAAGTCACTTTGAATTGAAATTCCATAGTGCAGGTTAGATTATCGTGTAAAGCAAAGTGGATAAAGTTAGATCGCAATGCCCACTCAAACAGATTAGATTTTGTTAACAAGAAAAAATTGCAAACTAATATATATTTATTAGTGTTAGATTTATCGTTTTCTCATCTATATTAGTTTCCACTGCCTTCCTTGTTCATAATTAGTATTATGCTTTTCGTGTTCCTTTTCTCTTTTTACATTGTAAGGGTAATTTAGGTATTAGCTAGTTTTATAAGGTCATTCGGATCTTTTTCCTTTACTTTCTGATTTTCCCATGTTGGGTTTCTAGGTAGTTATTTCTATTTTACTAGTTTCTTTAGTTTCTTCTTTTAGCTGCATGTATAAATGTACCTTCTCTTGGTTTATGAAATGCAAGTCAAATATACTTTATGTTACTCATCCTCCTCCTCTTCCTCCTCCTCCGCAAATGGTCTCACGATGCCAAGATGGTATCATAGCTTAATTAAGCTCTGATCTTTCATCCTCTCCAAGTCCTCTCTCCATTCCTCATTCCCTTTCTTCTCCTTTATGGAAATTCACTTTTCTTCTGATTCACCTCAATGACCAGCCCAGATTATGTAGACTCCAACACAAATCCTTATAACCCATTCTTTCTTCATTCAAACAAAAATCCAGCATCAATCTTGGTGACCCCCTTGCTAAATGGCAAAAACTACAATTCTTGGGCAAGAACTATAAAAATGGGCTTGGAATCCAAGAACAATATCATGTTTCTTGATGGAAGCTTACCACAACCTGCGCTAGAAGACATTCTCTATGGACCTTGGAAAAGGTGCAACAATATGGTCCTCTCATGGATTCAGCACTCGGCAGAAGAGTCCATAGTAAAGTCCATCCTCTAGATCGACTCAGCAGTTGAAGCTTGGAAGGATTTGAAGGACAGATTCTCCCAAGGAGACATTTTTCGCATTGCAAAGCTTCAAGAAGAGTTTTATCACTTCAACCAAGGCAATCTTAAGATCTCTAAATATTTCACCAAATTAAAGACCATATGGGAAGAGATTGATAATTTCAGACCTATTGGAAAATGTCCCAATCCCTGCAATTGTGGAATCCTTACTAACACTAAAACCTATAAAGACCAAGACTATGTTATAAGATTCTTGAAGGGGCTTAATGAGCAATATGCTCATGTAAGGTCCCAAATAATGTTGATGGAGCCCCTTCCCCACATCTCAAAGGCTTTCTCCTTGTTGACACAACAAGAAAGACAAATTACTAACTTGCATCCCCTATCCTAGAAATTGAAACAAAAGCCTTAACAATAAACTCTCAACCTATTAGAGGAAGTACTTCATCAAGTTACCAAAGTACAAGGGGTAGAAGCACTCAACCTTATAGAGGGAGGGGTGACAGATTCAATAATCAGAATAGACATAGACTAAGTTCTGCACACATTGTGAACGAATCAACCATACCATAGATACTTGTTTCTTAAAACATGGATACCCACATGGATACCAAAACAATAAATCCAACAGGATGGCCAACCATACTTTGGGGTTTCCTTTGGATAATGACTCAATAGATCCATCTGATTGCAAACTATCTCAACCAAAGGCCCCTACTAACTCCTTCACTGATGAGCAATTCCAAGGGATTCTGAAACTTTTGAATCAGAACAATCCAGATGAAACTCACAATGCCAACTCTATCGTCCATAAAATAACTCCATCCACTAATGTATGCATGTTTCAAACTCAATGGCTTCTTGACACTAGTGCCACTGACCAAATTAGTTTAAATCTTGATTTCTTTTATAGTTATAAGAAGATTTCTCCAGTTATCATTACTTTACCAAATGGTCACAAAGTTTCTGCTTGTTTTTCTGGCACAATCATACTATCTGCAACACTTGTTCTTTTTTATGTTCTCTATGTGCCTCAATTCCATGTGAACCTTATTTCAATAAATAAGCTAATCCAAACATTGAAATTCCATCTAATATTTTCCCAACAAACTTGTACAGTTGTGTAGAATGCTTCAAGGAAGATGATTGATACAACTAAGCTCCAACAAGTCTTATTCCTAACCACTCTTCGATCTAGCCAAATCAGCTTTACTACTGGTTTTGCACAATCACAAAATTCTAGTCTTTTATGACGTTTAAGATTTGGACATACTTCTAAAAGTGTAATGTATACTATTGCAAAACAGTTTCCTACTATTTCTAATTATGTTGAAATACTGCTTGCTTGTGATGTATGTCACTTTTCTAAACAAAGAAAGCCATGTTTCCAAAATAGTCAAACCAATACATATAATTTTTTTTGTTTTGTTGCATGTTGATATATGGGGGCCTTATTCTATTCCTACTATCTTTTGTCATAGATATTGTCTCACCTTAGTTGATGACTTCAGTAGGTTTACTTAGATTATCATGATGAAACAAAAGAGTGAAACAAAACAGTACTTAGTAGATTTCATTGCCTTTATTGAGACTTAGTTTGAAACCAAACTCAAAATCATTAGAACTAATAATGGTATTGAATTTCATACGAAAGATTTCCTAGCCTCTAAAGGCATTCTCCACCAAACAAGCTGCATTGAGACACCACAACAAAATGTAGTGGTGGAAAGGAAACACCAATACCTTCTCAATGTAGCTAGAGCCTTATTCTTCCAATCATTTTTGCCTCAGAAGTTATGGAACTTCTCTATCCAACATGCCACTCACATAATTAATAGGCTCTCTACACCCTTCCTCCAAAGCAAATCCCCATATCAACTCCTATATAATAAACCTTCTTCCTATTATCACTTAAAGGTTTTTGGCTGCTTCACCTATGCTACTACCATTCTGTCCCACAGAACAAAATTCTATCCAAGAGCCAAAAACTCTGTCTTCATTGGATACAAAGAAGGCACCAAAGGCTATATTTTATATGACCTTACCTCCAACTCTATTTTCATATCAAGGAATGTTCACTTTTATGAAAATTCCTTTCATTTCCACACCCAACCTTCTTTAATCCAACCACCTAATATACCTTGTAGACCCACTCCTAATCCTTAACCTATCATAGATGATCCTGCCATAATCCATAACATAGATCATCCTCCAGCTGCAGCCAGTCCAAACCTACCACAAAGTCCTATAAATCAGACTAACCTTAGACAATCCTCTAGAATCAGAGGTCCACCATCCCACCTTAGAGACTACCATTGCCATCTAGCTCACACAAAATCCAACTCCAACACTTCTTCTTCCAAAACCTTATACCTCTTTCATCTATGATCAATTATGACCACTGCTCCACCACATATAAAGTTATGTTTATCCATTACTACCATAAAAGAACCCTCCACATATAAACAAGCCTCCACCCACCGCACTGGATATGCAAGATGAAATAAAAGCTCTTAAAGCCAATAATACATTGACCTTAATGCCTTTACCCAACGACAAAATTCCTATTGGGTGTAAATGGGTTTATAAGGTGAAATACAAAGTTGATGGCAACTTGAAAAGATACAAAACAAGACTTGTTGCCAAAGGCTATACCCAACTAGACGGTGTAGATTTTTTTGAAACATTTTCACCAGTAGTGAGAATTACCACAATTCGTCTTGTCCTTGCCTTAGGAGCTTGCAATTCTTGGTTCTTAGAACAACTAGATGTCAACAATGCATTTCTTCATGGTGAGTTACATGAAGAGTTTTATATGATCCCACCTCATGTCCTTACAACACATGACTCAAACCTTGTATGCAAGTTATACAAGTCCTTGTATGGATTCAAACAAGCTAGTCGTGAGTGGCATACCATCATATCCTCCAAACTTGTTTCACTAGGCTACACACATTCTAATGCTAACCAGGCCTTATTCACTAAGAAAACTTTAACCTCCTTTACAACCATTCCGGTCTATGTTGATGAGATGGTTTTAACTAGAAATAACATGACTGAAATCAACCATGTAAAATCCGTTTTAGACAAATCTTTTAAAATAAAAAACTTGGGCAGTCTTAGATACTTCCTTGGACTAGAAATAGCTAGATCCAAGAATGAAATACATATGAATCGAAGAAATATGCTTTATCATTGTTAGAAGATACAAGTTATTTAACATCAATGCCTACTGCCATTCCTTTCAATCTTGTTGTCAAATTACAACTCAACAAAGACACTCCTCTTCAAGATCCTTCTCCTACAGAAGATTGGTTGGCAAACTCCTCTACCTGACCATTTCAAGACCATATATCTGTTATGCAGTCCAACAACTAAGTCTATTCATGGCTAATCCTCTTTATTCTCATCACAAAGCTGCACTACGAGTCTTGCATTATCTCAAAATCTCTCCTGCATAAGGACTCTTCTTCTCATCCACTTCTCCTTCATTTCTTTGCCTTTTCTGATTCTGACTGGGCTTGTTGCCTAGACTCAAGGAAATCTATTACAAGATTTTGTATATTCATGGGTCCTACTCTGATTTCTTGGAAGACAAAGAAACAAAATACAGTAAGCAGATCTTCAACCGAAGTTGAATATCAAGCCCTGTACAACTTAGTTTGGGAACTTCAATGGTTAAAATATTTGCTAGATGTTCTTCAAATTCCTACCACTGCTCCAATTCATGTCTACTATGACAATAAATCAGCTATCTACTTAGCTCATAATCCGGTTTTTTACGAATGCATGAAGCATTTAGAGATTGATTATCATGTAGTTAGAGAAAAGATTCAACAGAAGCTGGTTCATCTCCTCCCTATTTCATCATCTCCACTGGTAGATCACTTTACAAAGCGTTTACTAGTTAATGCCTTTCAGAGTTTCATTGCCAAGTATGGTCTTTGTACCTTCTCTTGGTTTATGAAATGTAAGTCAAGTATAATTCATTGAAAGGTAAGCGGCCTCTGGACTTTTGTTAACAAAGTTGCCTTTCTCAAGAAAGAAATGGGGGTCATGCAAATTGGATAATGGATTCATAAACATGAAATTAGATTTATTCAAAGAGTAATGGGACCAGTGGCGGATTATTGAAGGAGCAGGTGGGGGCAACTGCCCCCCCTGAATTTTTAATTTGTTTTTTAAATATTAGCAAATTTATTAAAGTGTATAATATTTATGTAATGTATTCTCCATTGATTTGTATTACTTTTTTAAAGAGTCAATAATGATTAAAAATTAATAGTGGATAATGAACTAATAGTATATAAAATTCATATATTACTAGTTATTCATTTTATCTCTTCATTAAACTATTTACTTTACTCTCTCAACACTAGTTTGAATCCTAACAATGTCTATAAAATATTTAATGTTAATAACTTAAATATTTTTATGTACAAATTATATGTTATGGATTTCATGATGTCGGTCATTCAATTTGAAGAACATCCCAATCATCTCTGACTTAAGTGTAGCTTTTACAAAAACGAGGAAGATAGAATCATAATACTTGTTTGATTGAATTATTTATCTTATTTTAACTATTCTAATTTCTACAACTATTACTAAAATATCATTTTTAGCAATGAAGATAATCAAAACAATATTACGTAGTCAGATGGAAGATAATTTTTTGTCGACAACATAATGATTTATATTGAAGAGAAAGTAACATGACCTTTTACCTCTAATTCAATGAATGATGAATATAAGTAGTCTTTAAAAGAACGAAAATAACATTTTAAATATACATTTTTCTTTAACATATTTAGTTGTTAATTAACGTTATTTAATATTAATTTGTTATTTTCGAACTTTAAAACAAATATTTTTTTATTTTTATATTATTTTTGTAAATTAATTTAATTATAAATTGTAATTAAATGTTGTTGCCCCCTCTAAACTTAGGATCATGATCCGCCACTGAATGGGACCTTATATGAAGTATATTTATTGTCCCAAAAAATATAATACTTTTTGTGATTAGTTGACAAAAAAATATTTAGGCTAAAAGTTTATGATAAAATATTTTTCTGATAAATTACAAAAAGTGACATACATACTTTGTAGAATAGATAATGTGGCCGTAATTAGTGGGGTAAATATATTTTATAAACCATATACAAGCCATGTGGGACCATTGGAAGTGGAAAGCATCAGACAAGCCACCAAGTTGATAACAACTGAAAACAAGATTCCACGAATAAGATAAACATTAATACACGAAGATTAGTTGGATAGTAAAAGAAAAAAGGCACTGATTCTAGGGGGCTGCGTGCCATATTAATAGAGGTTCAGCAATACAATTGACTAAGGGATTTTAGAGTGAGCAAAATGCAAATTATATTCACAGTTAGATAATAAAATTATGTAATTTTCTCATTGTTCATCGATAAAAATATTTTTCTATTTCTATATTACCATATAAGTGAGTATTTTCATTAGTTTTTGGGTTAAAGGGATTATGCCCTTTGATTAAGTGATGAGCTATGGTATTTAGTAATTTTGTGAGTGATGTGGTTTAAATGTTGGCAAAATTCATACATGTAAATTTATTGACCATAGGTTTATATGCCTTAAGTAGATTCGGGGAAGTACTGAAAGGAAAACCATATTATCACACATTGAGCATATAAGCTTGAGTCTTAGATTACTAGAGTAGTTCTAGGATTATCGAGGGCTTTTGCTGGTTGTTATTGAGAGATTGGCAAGAAGAGCAAGTAATGGATCTAATGGAATCCTATACCATGAGAGTAGGTATATTCTTCAATCAAATATAAGTTTTGTATCTCGAGAGAACTAAACATACAATTGGGTGGCAAACATCTGCATATTCATGGAAGGATTGTTATCAGGGGTGAGCATGGGCCGAGATAGGACAAATTAAGGCATGTCCCTTACCCGACCCTAGACTCGAAACTAAACCAACCCTAAATATCGTATGAGTCAGCCTTCAAACCTGAACTCGACCCTAGACCCGATTAAATATAATGCACATTCATTTTAGATAAAGTCTTCTCAATATTACTTATTAGTATGAATATGTAATTTGACATATAAAATGATATATGTATACATATTATTAATCATGTATATATTATGAAAAAAATTAGAGAATCAATTGTACTTTCGACAAAAAGGGTGTCATTACTATACACATATTTGAATAGAATCACATACAAAAGTAAGTGACCATGGGTTGGATTGGGCCGGGTCATGCTTGGTCTCTACCCGATCTTAAATATTGACTGAGTCTGATTTTTGAATCCGAACCTGACCTAGACCCGATGAGACCCGATCCTATTCGGGACCGATCATGATCAAGCTATACTAGGTAAGCGGGCAGGGTCGGATCATGCTCGCCCCTAATTGCTATAACAAGAATTCCTTATAGTTAAGTGATAACCTTATCTGTTAGACAATTTGCTTATCTTAAATCCATCATACATGTCTTTTCTTTTTTATTTTGATTATCTAATTTTATTCATCGTTCCATAATTTAAATTAAATCAGATAATTTCTAAAGAATAATTAATTAAGAGATATTTTCAGTCCTTGTGAGATCAACACAACTATGTATTTTCAATGTGATCACATAAGTATTGGTCAAAGAATTTGGAGAAGAAGAGTCTTTTCTTATTGAGAATGAAAAATATCTATTGATACATAAAGTAGACTAGTTACAACTGACTTAATATGACACACAATGTATAATCAATACCAAAAAAACAAACATCCTCTTAATCATGTATTCTTTAACACCCCTTAATCATGCATTCTTTCCTCAAAAATCAATTCCCAACCTTTATAAACCAATTTTCCAAAAATACTTTTATCTTTTCCAAAACAACATTGAGTGAAAGAGATTAGTAATACATGATTATCATAAATACAATGTGAAATATTACGGGGGAAAACATTGCACAAAGGAGATTAGCAAATGTTTTTTGGTGTGAAAGAGGTTGGTCAAAATTGGGATCTTCCTATTGTATCTTGGGCAAAAGCCAACATTGAATTGCCTTGGACCACCTTAGGTGGATATCTAAGAAGAGACTCTAATGCTCAAGTCAGTAGAAGTGTCTATTGTAGGGATGGTAAGTAGAATGAGAATAAGTAAATCTCCCTTGTCGGTCGTTCTCTTAATTTGATGTACTCCAATGTATGTGCTTTAACCATGATAGCTATTGTTGCTTTACCTTTGTCATACTGACAGTAAGTGTTTTAATCATGACGGACCACCTTATTTTATCTTTGCTCAGACTGACATTGTTGCGGACCTGGCTACCCTTGTCGTGTGGATAAAGAAGTGTAAGAGTGCTTTCTAGCTTTCCAGGTGTTGACTCAACCATATCTTGTCGTTATTGTCATTTCCCATAGATAGATCAACCATGCGACATTATTAACAATCGTGTTGGCTTGGTGATGGGTCTAACTCCTAGTTGTTGGACGGCGTTGATCGGACTAGACGGTAGGATGGAACACCGACCAACAAAGATGATCCTTCTTGCACAAGATAGAACATGAGCAAAGGAAGATCTAATAACAATTCAATACCCAAATAAATATTGTATAGGGATCAAATTATGGAAAAACTTAAATGATTAACCCTATATGTCATGACAACTTATGGACACACCAAACTCCTTAACATGAACCTGCCATATGAGACTCATACTCTTAATACAAATTTGTTAGTTTCTCTTTAATCTAAAAAACAAGCCCCTATTATCATCAAAGCTATCACGACTCATGAACTCCATTTAAAATGACAAGGAGAGCTTGGATGTAAAATTATAAGCTTCGAAGTCCCTAAATCTCAAGTTCAAGTGGACCATCAATAGTGGAAGAATCATTATCTTGTTCAAATGAGAATAGATTAGCAAATTGGAAGAGGCCCTTCAAAAATAAAATAATCAACTTGTCGATGCAATGGATGCTTCTAAAAACGCACTACAAACCTTGGCCAAAGAAATTCACTCTCTACTCCTTAAATGTCAAGCCGCCATTGATGCAGTCATGTCCACCAATGCCTCTTATGAAACTAATTTTGTGGCCAAATATCACTTTGCTACTTCTTGGACCAAATTCAATGATTTATTATGATGGGTAGTCATCAATAGAATATTTTAATCATCATTGTACTCTTGTGAACTTGGTCCCTTTTGAAATAATAAAAAATAACAAAAAAAATACGGTAAAATTGTTCACATCACCATCGTGATGAGGGAGCATAAACAAATCCATGCTAAATTCAAAATTGTGTGCCATCAAGGACCATTCACCAAAATAATCGTAATAATATGAAGACATTAAGAAATTAGCAACCGATATACACTCAGAAGGGGGACATTCTGACAAGCAAGAGCATCAAACACTTCACTTTCCATCCACACCCATTCCAGATTGGAACTTACAAGGTTCATCTTGAACTTTCTAAGATAGTTCATAACCAACCACGTCACCCAGGCTTGGGCCCTATGGTCATGCCTAGGGGCAAAAAAGGCAACTCTTGTCCATCGCCATCATGAAGATGACGAGGCAAAATATGTAGGAGGGCTTGACAGGATATCGACAAAGCAGTCATTTCACAACCCTCCTCAATGCACTCAATCCTCATCATTTTTAGAAGAGATTAAAAAGAAAAGATGAAGTGTTTACAGTGAAGTTTGGAGGAAGACTCAAGGGAAACATGAATTTATAAAGATAAGATCTTGAAACAACAAGACAACAAGTTTAAAAGAAAAATTAAGGAAAAAGGAAGGCATGCATCCCGATTTATACGGAAAAAATGAGGGAATGAATGAGATTCAAACGACCCATTTCTCCCTAAATGTCATCCTTAGACACATCTTAACTGTTCAAAAACCATCAACCACTCCAAAGTCATGAAGTATAAATCTAATGACGACCACGTGAAACGAGGTAGCATGCATTAATTGATGGACGAAAAGACCTGCATGCACAAACAATACTGGAACTTAGGTGTGTCTCATGCGAAGATAGTATGGATCCCAAGGCACCTCCTACACGCAGATCCCACGGACACCAAGAGCCTCTCGTCCAACCACGTGTTGGACATGTCCACTGTGATAATGACGATCCCTATGTGTCAACCGTCCAACTAGATCTCCAAAAATGAGAAGACATTTCTCAATCAGGTTAGAATGTACCAATTTTTGAAATGGTTCTCACTAGAAGATCGAGAATTATAAACTTTCAGCATGAGCAACAAAATATGTTCAGAAGACCGACTCACTCCAACTAAGACACTTGGCCTGCATCATCAAAGAGTAAAAGTCTAGTGGCACACCCACACACACCCAAACCACTAAATTTGGGGAAATTGTTCCATCCCACTGTCCGACCACTAGGATCCAAGACCATTGCTAAGTGAGTAATATCTGATCTACATGATTTTCAATCATACCTGAGTGGTCAACCTAGCTACAATAGAAGATCATACTGACAAGATGTTGTCAATTCACCACATGTAAAGTCATAAAACCCTATTATAGAACTGACTATGCCACCTGAATAGTGTATGGTATCCTTATCCACAAAGTGGCCAAGTACCTGCATTAGTAGACATACGAGTAAAGGCCAACAATGTTGAGAATGCTTGGAATCATATCAAGTGATGTTTCCTAGTAGTTGTACAAATGCACAATAATGAAATGATATGAGATTTTGTTGTGAGTTTATTATAGCTACTAGTCATTCTTTACATGAATTTTTGTTGTCTATACTAACATCTAGACTCACTACAAGAAATTTGCCATATACCTATGAACGAAATTCGTAGGTAAACAACAAAAAACCGAAGGTATAACACAAAAGACTTTACCTACGGACGTTTTTATCTGTCGTATTTAAGTCGCTATACCTACGATTTTTCTCTATCACTATAGGTTTTAGTGTTGGTTGTCAAAAGCGTGGGTATAAAACTTCAACCTATACCTACGAATTATATATGTCACTATAGATGTCTATACCTACAGATTTTCTCTATCAGTATATTTTTAGTGATAGAAGTCAAGACTGTTGATATAAGACTTCAACTTGTACCTTCAACCTTTCTCCGTCACTATAGATGAACATATTTTTCTTATACCTACGGTATCATTCCATTGGTATACGATTTGGTGATATTAAAAGAGTCACATATATACTTACTGTCCCGTTTCAACATGTTTTACGTGGCAATATAAAATCATAATATTGATATATAATGGAGAAATATATTTCTGAGCACATCATTATATTAAAAATAAAAAAGTTATACAATTCAATGAAATACATCAGTTAAATATGTCAACCTACAAATAATATAACTACAAATAGCATATGCATGAAATTGAAAAGTCTTAAAATCCTAAAAATTAAACAATTTGGATCATGTCCATCTAAATAGATATAAATTGTGTTTCCAGAAAAAAATAAAATGATTCATTTCCAGTTTGTTGCATCAAAAAGAAATTGGTTGGGTAATCTTCACTTGCAAGGAATAAAAAAGACATCAATGAATGAATAAAGTAACACAATGAAAAAACTCTAGTAATAAAAATTACTATACCATATTTATTATCTTCATTACAATCTATATTTTGGGAACCAAAAGTAATTGGGGCAGTAAAAGAATCTTGAACCTACCGAAAGCAAAAGCAAGAGAATACAACTTAGTGAACTATTTTGGGTGCAAAAATTAGTAATAGTTGTAGATAGGCATATCTAACACTAATTTAATACAATCAATATTAACATACTACAATGTTGCTTCCATGTATGAAAATTGAAGTTATTAAACTATACCAATAGATCAACCATCTTTGGCCAGATCAATTACTACATATTCACCTGAAAATCGACATTTCGTTTGAGGCATATTTACATTCATAGATGTGGGTACACAAACACTGAAAAAATATATATTAATATCTTATACTACATGCATACCAACATATACATGCAAGCATATGGTATTATAATTCATAAAGCAATAGGAAGATTAAACCAGTGTTGCCCATGGCGGATGGCGGATGGCGGCTGTCAAAATTCAGCCATAAAGGCGTTGCGAGCAAATGACGGACGTCATCATGGCGGTTGAAAAAAATAAATAAAAAATATAACATAATAGGAAAAATAAAATAATAAATACAATAACACAAAAATCAAACAATAACATAAAGTTTAATAAAAACCATCAAATATCAATGTCTCATAAAGATCACTAAAAATTAACATAAACAATACTAATAAGTCTTCTCAACATTCACAACTAAAAATCAAAGGAAAATACAAATATAAAATGCAAAAGATATAATTTTCTAAATATCCTTCTCCTCCTCAACATCATCCTCCACAGCTGCAAACTAATATGATAATTGCAATATGAATATATGATAAAGCAAAATTTTAAAAAAAGAAAAGCTGGAAAAAAATATAAAGTGTAAAAAAAATTCTGCACAAAAAAATCTGAAAAAAAAAAGTAATCTGGACAAAAAAAAAGTAATCTGAAAAAAATGTAAATTAGAAGAAAAAAAAGTATTATAAAGATATAAGAAAACAAAATTAAAAAATAGATGAAGAGATGAGAAAACTAAAAAAAAAGATAAATAAAAATAAGGAAAAAGAAAAGCAATGAAAAGGAGTTAACAAACTTATGAATGGTGGTAGCGGCGGCGGCAGAGCAATGGAGGCAAAGGAGGAAGTTATAGATAGAAGATGCAAAAATAGAAAGGTTAGGGTTTTAACTTTTAAAACATAGAATGGGCCCAAAAAAACACATCTGAGCCCAATTTTTTTTAAAAAAACTGTCCAGAAATGAAAATTTCCGCTACCACCACACCGTCATGGCAGCTTTTTTTAACAAAAGGCGGACACAACCATATGGCGGTAGCCCAAAAAACACCACCACCATCCTCCATGGCCGCAATTGGGCAACACTAGATTAAACTATGCCTGCAACAACAAAAGATAAAATAGCAAATCCTTAACACATATTGTGATGTACACAGATTGAAATCCCAACCTTCACTACCAACCAAAATGCACAACCCTTCTTTTCATGAGCATTAACAATGGTTCTTCATAATCTTCATGATAAAATCCAGCAACTCCTTACCATTGGTCTCTTGAAACAATGCACAAATTTTTTAAAATTGACTACTAGTGTGTAATAAGTACTTACAAACATGTATTTGTGGTTTCCAAAATTCTTTGAAGATGGTAAAGGGACAAGGAACATAAGTACAATATTGTTATTCTCTATAAAAAAAATTCTTTGTAGATTTTGATTATCAATTCCTCATAATCATAAATTTAAGAAGAATCAAAATAAGCATTAGGGAGTATTAATGATTTTACCCATTACTCTTAGTCTCTAACTATCAAATAAGATATTTTTGGAAGATAAATTCCAAGTTTTACTATTCTTTTTGCTGCAAAAATTGATCTTGTACAACTTTTGAAGTACTGAGCAATTCCTTCATGAAAATATGTGAAGCAACTATAATTTAAAGTACTTACCAATTCCTACATGAAAACATGTGAATTTACTGTAATTAAAAGTACTTAACAATTCATATAAAAGGCGATATTACCTGCTCTTTTAGGTAGAAGGTGCTATTTCCCTTCCCCATAGTGTTGCACACATGTAGTGAGAAAGTCATATTCCAACTTATTCCACGCACCAACTTGAATTGTGTTAAAGGCATTGCAGTGCACATATTATCCAACTTAACTCATGAAACTTATGCCCAACAATTAAACAAGGGCCTAATCCTACACTTAATGATAACAATTCATATAAAAATTGATAGAAAGCTACACTTAAACAAATTAAGGACAAACATTCTCCACCTTTACTGATATATTAATAGGCAATACCATATAAACAGTCTCCAATATTCAAAGATATGAAAAAATGAACGAAGATATGAAATCAACTAATTCTCAAAATCAAAGACCTATTCGCAATAATCTAAAGCAGAGGGTATACAAGTATACATGCAAAAGCACAATAAACAGAAAGTGCTGGAATTTACAAGTTGTGAGACTCTAACCTGTCACCGGTAGAAGATCAATTTTATGAGTTGTGGGACGAAATTCTAGGATTCAGCAATTCAACAGAGTTGGAACTTTTTTGGTTAATATTGAATAGAGAAGAAGTGATAAGAATAGCTGCTTGTTAACCTCGACGCTAATGACGCGATTAGTGATGTTTCATTGGCAACGTGTACGACCATGATAGAACTTGTGAGGCATACCTTTGTGAACGACACCATTAACCATGATATTGACGATGATAAGTCCTGTGGTAAGTGGTGAGAGGGATTGTACCCTTCTTCCCGAAAGCGCGATAGAACGAGTCTCTTGTGCATGATCTGAAACCGTGACCAGTCGATAGCCTTGGCCACTAACGCCCCCTCTGGAAGAGAAGGGAAGATGAAGATTAGAGATTTTCATTCCCTTTTAGATTTCATACGTGAAGATGGTAATTCCTTTTATTTATTTATTTGCTTTATTCCTTTAATTATATTTAATTGTATTTATGTATTTAGGCATTTATAATTTTCAATTTACATATTCCATATCTCATAACTATTAGATCATAATTTTATTTTATACGTTTTAGTCACTAAAAATATAGTGGCGACTCCAAATAAATTAGGAAAGTTAGAAGTTAAGTTTACCTTTTCCTAAGTCATAAGGTCGATCTTCCAATTGAAATATGGGTCGTGCCATATAAGAATTATGATTATTTGCACATATTAAGAACGTTTTGAGTATATTAATATTTATCTCATGTAGTTTTTTAATTAATCAGAAAGTAAGAATGGTTTATAAATAACAAATAAATAAACTAATAGTGAAACACTTAAAAAAAACCATGGTCAAATATATATATAAAAGAAATTATAAAAATAATTGTTGTCTAATATATGCTAAGATCATAGTTTAAAATTGTACTACATAGGTTTTTGAAAACTAATATAACAACACTTAAAAAAGTGTGTTCAAATATATATTAAATAAGTTATAAAAAAATGTTTTCTGATGTATTCTAAGACAACAGTTTTAAAATCATAGTACATAAATATAAAAAAATAACAAATAAGATAACACTATTAAAAATTGTGGCATAGTGTATTTTAAGATAATGATTTTAAAATAGTAGAGAATTGAGGCGTTGCGGAAGGTTAAAAATTTAATAGACATATGGTTTGTTTAATGTCCATAAGTGTATTGTATCTATACTTACAGTTTTATTAGCTGTCACTAATATATATAATTATCAATCTAGACCTCCGTAGCTATATTACACCTATACCTAGGTTTATTTAACACATGTAGTTATGAATTTGACACTCGTAACTCTATTATACATATACCTACAGTTTATTTTAATCCATAGATATATTATATATGTACTTATGGATTTATTCATTGTCACCACAAGCATCCGTAGGTATATGACAAATTTCTTATGGTAAAATGTGTGATCATGCAAGCAAATTATTTGTTTTAATGTATTCATAGGATAAAGAGAGCAAAAGGGGACTTGTAGATGCTGTGATAAAAAAAATTCACAAGTTTAAGAGTTGAAGGAAGAAGTTGCTTTAGTTCTGGAGGTTGTTGCACAAAGGAATGTGTTTCCAGATGTCGATATGGAAAAAAAAGTTATTGTTAGTGGCTTTAAAATCTTCATGGATTTACAAAACGACTACCACATCACGGATGTTCTTAGAACACTTGAGAATTGTTGTGTTGAAGCAATCATAGAAGTCCAACATCAGAATAGTTAAGCAAAAAGGAAGAGTTTATAAATCCCATTGAGGAAGTAATGCTCACTTAGATGTTGGGCTTGTGGTTGGAGGAACGCAAATGGGTCGGAAGCCTGTTTTCGGCAGAGATACTTGGGTAGATCACATTATCCATCCACTTAGTACAACCTCTGACACAATAAAAAACGAAGTAAGAACGTTCATTATATACATGGTGATGTAATGCTTGGTGAATCGACAACAACAGTTAATAAAATATTCTAATAGTAGAGACTAAAATAAATATTTTACAAATTTAAAGAGTGTAGGAATCAAAATAATATTTGGAGACTAAAACCAAAACCTGATCTACTTCTTTGTACTAATAACTTAGTTAAGCCTAGAAATTACCACCATAAAATAATAATTATGTCTCAATTTTAATTCTTACAGATAAGTGTATTGTACCCACAACTTAGAATTTACTCTTCCTTCAAGGAATGTAAGCAAACAGTTTGAAGCTACAAGTACAGTTATGTTTTGACCATTGGAGGACAATATAAACAATCAAGGTAGTTGCTATTTTGCTCAACAACCATGTTTTATATACATGGTGATGTAATGCTTGGTGAATCGACAACAACAGTTAATAAAATATTCTAATAGTAGAGACTAAAATAAATATTTTACAAATTTAAAGAGTGTAGGAATCAAAATAATATTTGGAGACTAAAACCAAAACCTGATCTACTTCTTTGTACTAATAACTTAGTTAAGCCTAGAAATTACCACCATAAAATAATAATTATGTCACAATTTTAATTCTTACAGATAAGTGTATTGTACCCACAACTTAGAATTTACTATTCCTTCAAGGAATGTAAGCAAACAGTTTGAAGCTACAAGTACAGTTATGTTTTGACCATTGGAGGACAATATAAACAATCAAGGTAGTTGCTATTTTGCTCAACAACCATGTTTCCTTCCTCCCAAACCACGTGTGCCACATTTTTTAATGCATTTGCTCTCCATTCTCAATCTTATACTATTGGTCATCACAACCACCATTGTGTCATGCTCCACTTACTCCATCCTTCTTCATTCCAACCCCCACCAAATACTCTAACATCCTCAAACCCCCCCAAAAAAAGTAGTTATGATTAGGTAATCTTGCATCGCCTCCACATCTTCTTGTACCATCTTTTCTTAAAGGATTTAATTGAATATCTGATGTATGTTCGTGTACAGAAAAATTAAAAAAAATTAAGTTTTCGATTTCTGGGAATTATTTAATAAGAGAGACAGTTACACATCTAAAATGAAATTAATTCCTTACTCATGTTAAAAGATACCTTATTAATTTATATACAAAAACTGTATTTTCGAATAAGAAAAAGTGACGTATATTATTTTCTTTACTACTACCAAAAATAACATAGGTGACACATATTTGTAAGTTAATTTAGTAACATAATATACTATTTATTTTGTATACGTTTATGATTAACTACCTTCACTAAAGTTTTTGATGTTAGCCGAAATTATACCTAATACTAAATCCATTAACTTAGAAGCTATATTATTTAGGTACCATATTGAACCATTACAATTACAAGAACAGGTGCTTCACCACAATGTCTCTATGGCTATCTGATTTCATTCGTTACCTTCATACATGGCCCCTTCTAATCTATGCTGCCACTTGGGTCACCCTGCTGACACTAACGGTGGCGGTGGCCTCATTCTCCCCGGAGGTGGCTTTTATCGCCGCCATATCGCCGTCCTCTTCTTTCTCTCAAAGGTGCAAGACTAAGAGTGATGGAACCTTTATTAGAGTACCCTTGGATCTTCCAAGAGATGTTATTTGTGTCTCACCTCATCTTTTCACCAATTCATACTTTGATCTCATAGTTCCACCCATCTTTGCTGCATTAATTGTAGCTGCTTCTGCTTTCGTGGTTCAAGCAATGGGTTTGTGGGAGCATGATCAAACGACTTGAGTTACACATCATCTTTGTATATTCATTTTGGAATCCGATTTTTCATGGCATAGTTAGGTACCTTTTGGTGTACAAATGAAGAAATAAAATCTTAAGTTTGAACTATTCTGTTTCATTCTTTCATAAAATCAAAATGTTCTACTTTAACAGAGTCAAAATATATTGTGTTCCATCATGTTCCAACAGGTATGAAAAGTTGAAGACCCTTTGCCTTTGTTACTTTGGTATATGTAAGCATCAGCTACCCTCACAACAAATTGGACCACAATACTTTGACCCAAAATTTCATGTTTTCATGTCCTAGGCAAATCATATCCCACCAAATAATATTGAAATATTATTTTATATTTTTTTCAAGTAAATAACAACTTTTTATTGAATTAGAACACAATGAGACATAAAAAATAAGATAGCTAATCCCCATTTTAGCAAATTGTTATCTTATTTTTTCTTTGGTTAAGCTGAACATGAAAGAAGATTTTGCTTTTCAGAAAATTAATGCTTGATACACAAAAGACCTATAAATATTAGGCCAGATAAAATACAAACGGAGATACATAACAAGGGCATAGAGACAAGGATAACTAGCAGCAATCAAATATTTGTAAAACACCCCTATCGACATGTAATGTTACTATTTGAATATAACTTATTGCAATTTGAATATATAGAGACACGGATTCATAATTATTTTAGAACATGTGATCCTAATTCCTAAGTAGAAGCATTTGCACTAGTTCACACTTTATGCATAATGACTTGTGGATACACTAATTAATGACCATGACATGGGTATTTTGGGAAAGAACTAAACTTAAGTGCAGTAACTTAGGTGCTAGTAGTAGTGGTGCCCAATAATATTATGACACCTTTAAAAATCTATCTTAACATTTATCCAATAAACACGTTAACAGTGTTAACACTATTAACTCAAATCTCTTAGTGCTTCTTAATCTATCCTCGCTTCTCTCATGCTTCACATTCTCTCGTTCTCTCTTCTCTCTAAATCTCACTTCTCTTCTCTTCTCTACGCTTCTCCCTGGACTGGTAGAAGACAACCAACATTTTTGAATTTTATAGTGTCAAAATCCACCATCTCCCCCTTTCGTGTTCCTCATATTCTCTTTATTCTTTCTCTCATCAGAATCAATTTCTTTCTCTCTCTAAAATTGAATAATGAACACCTACCACAAAAGTAGATCTACATCAGAAAGTCAATTATATTGTTTCTTTGTTTTAACTGGTTTCTACTTTAACCGATTATATGTAAAATGAATTATTGTTCGTGTTCTAATTAATGGTTTAAAATAGCTTCTCTCATTGTCATGATTATTTCATATTTCAAATGATTTAGTTGTTTGTTATTTATTTTGTATAATTTGAATTTGATTTTTTTTGTGTCCTTTCAATTAAATATTTATGCATCTTATTGAGAGTCGAATTTGACTTGTGATTATGGAAATATTATTATGGATGCTTTTGTTGTGCAGGACATTAAAATCACATAATTGTTATTATGTTTTTGTACAGAAAAATCTTACCAACAAGTTAGAAATGATCATGAGTAGATGCATCCATTTTGAGTAGGAGAAAGACAATGTGAATTGAATATAAAAGAAGAGAGATACACAAAATAGATGAGAGATTCAGAAAAATAAAATAAAGAGAGAAAATGTGAAGCATCAAAGAAGATAAGAGAGATTCAAAAGCACAAGAGCATTTAGATTTGAGTTAACAGTATTAACAATGTTAACTCAAATCCATTAGTGCTTCTGAATTTATCCTCTCTACTCTCATGCTTCATATTCACTCGTTCTCTCTTCTCTTTTCTAAATCTCTTATTTCCTCCATTCTCTAAATCTCCCTTTTCTTCTCTTCTCTACACTTCTCCCTAGACTAGTAGAAGACAACCAACATTTTTGGATTTTGTAGCGTCAAAATCCACCATCTCCCCTTTCGTGTTCCTCATATTCTCATTATTCTTCTCTCACCGGAATAAATTTCTTTCTCTCTCTAGAATTGAACAACGAACACCTTCCACAAAAGTATATCTACATGTGAAAGTCAATTATATTGTTTCTCTACTTTAATTGGTTATATGTAAAATGAATTAGTATTTATGTTCTAATTAATGGTTTGAAATGACTTCTCCCATAGCCATGATTGTTCATCTTTCGAATGATTTAGTTGTGTGTTGTTCCTTTTGTATAATCTAAATTTAACTTGTGATTGTGGAAATATTATTATGGATACTTTTGTTGGGCAGGACATTAAAATCACATAATTGTGATTATGTTTTTGTACAGAAAAACCTTATCAACATGTTGGAAATGATCATGAATAGGTGCATCCATTTTGAGTAGGAGAAAGAGAATGTGAATTGAATATAAAAGAAGAGAGATAAAGATATGAGAAAAGAGATTTGCATGATAGAAGAGAGATTCAAAAAAAATATATATAGAGAGAGAGAGAATGTGAAACATTAAAGAAGATAAGAGAGATCCAGAAGCACAAGAGTGTTTAGATTTGAGCTAACATTGTTAACTCCCTAAGTGCTTCTGAATCTATCATTCCTTCTCACATGCTTCACATTCTCTCGTTCTCTCTTCTCTTCTCTAAGTCTCCTTTATCTTCCCTTCTCTATGCTTCTCCCTAGATTAGTAGATGACAACCAACATTTTTGGATTTTGTAGCGTCAAAATCCACCATCTCCCCCTTTCTTATTCCTCATATTCTCATTATTCTTTTTCTCACCATAATCAATCTCTTTCTCTCTCTCTCTCTCTATAATTCAATAATGAACACCTTACACAATAGTAGATCTACATGAGAAAGTAAATTATATTGTTTCTCTACTTTAACTGGTTGTATGTAAAATGAATTATTATTCATATTCTAATTAATGGTTTGAAATAGCTTTTTCCATAGTCATCATTTTTTCATCTTTCAAATGATTTAGTTGTGTGTTGATCCTTTTGTATAAGTTGAATTTGATTTTTTTGTGACCTTTCAATTGAATATTTATGTATCTTATTGAGAGTTGAATTTAACTTGTGATTATGGTAATATAATTATGGATGCTCTTGTTGGGTGTTGAAAGATTTCTTTTTGGATAGGTTCCTCCCTCAACAAATTCTCCCCAACAGCGGCGTCAATTTCTTGAAAGAGTTTTCTTACTTGGTAAGGCAAGACATATTACTGATCGAATTATTTAATGACTGGTTTATTCTTTGATCTCCATCTCGGCTTTGTTGGAAAGAATTCCCGACGTCGGCCTAATGGTTTCAAGAATATTTCATTTGATAAAAAACTTAGCTTTATTAAATTATTAACAACTTCATACCATCTCGGTTTTGTGGAATAAATTCCAACACCGGTTTAATGATATGCATTTAGCAATTTAACACAAGTGATAATGAGTGATATTTATTTCCATTTCCTTTTATTAACCAAACTACTTCCTTATGGAAGGTTGTTACAAAATAAAGAATAAAGAATAAATGAACAAATGAATAAAACAATAAATTGTCAGTTGCAGAATTTAAATGACAAAAAGTAAAAGTTAGTTGCGGAAATGTAAATGACAGAAAGTAAAAGTTAGTTGCGAAATGTAAATGAGAGAAAGTAAATATTAGATGTGAATATCTACATGACTGAAAATAAAAGTTAGTAGTTAGATCACTCATTATGATTGTGTATTTTTTCTTTTCACAAACATACAATTTATGAATTAAATTGCACATTGATTCAATGTCTCTTTCTTTGTCAACAAATAAAATTTATTTGATATCACTTTACTATGTTACATTTGTATCTCTTTCAAGATTCAATTGTAGTATAATATAGGGTTATGTCGAACCACAAGGAATTGCCTAATAGAACATTAATATAAACAAGTTATATCACTAATAAATTTTGAACATATTTTTTGTTTGATTTTGTTTATGACATTTTAACAACTAAACAAATAAACATAAACAACTAATATGAACAAATTCTTGAGGAGAAAATTTAGTTTGAATGATGGAAATGTTTCTTAACATGTTTCTATGAAAAATGTTTATAAAAGTTATGTGTTATATTTTGGTTATTCCAAACATCAGTTCATAAGATTTCCCCCAGTCCCCCGACGAGAAAAAGTAATTTTCAAATATTGTAAATATACTAATCAATAGAAAACTGTCACTCGATTAAATAAGTTGTCACATCTTATTTCAGGCTTCGTAAACATTGATTAGCCTTGATTACAAGTTGCTTAATATGGATGCCTTGATTTGGCAAATGATCTAAGGTGTATTCCTACTTTTTAATTCATTTGTCAAGACTATAAAAAGAAACATTTTGGATCTTGAAATAAAGTTTTAGGTGATCAAGCTAAAACCTCATTAAGAACTTTCTAAAGAATTGAAATTTCCAAAGTAATAACTTCAACATAATTCAACATAATGAAACAAGAAGTTACAAGAAATATTAGTGAGCCAAAAATTCAACTAAAATTTAGGAGCATTAGCGATCTTAATCCAGGGATTTAAGACACTTTACCATGCAAAAATGAAATTGCAAAATGAATTTTTGCATCTTATTTGATTACTCCTTCCACTCTTGAATTAAAGAGAAATTACAAATAAAATTACCTAAGCTATTTTGGAGTAGAAATCCTCCAAGAAATTACAAAGAAGAAAGTGTAGAAGAAGAGAGAAATTCGGATGAAGTGTTTAATGTGTGAATGGGATGACGATGGATATGATGAATGATTTTCAAGCCTTGAAGTACCTCTTATTTATAGGAGTTCCAGGACCCCGATAAGCTGCTCTCTTCCACTACTAAGTTGCTGACCAAACCCTTCAGTATGGGTTTGATCACTTGGCTAAGCAACTTAGTCACCTGCTTGGGGTTGAGTCACTCAAGCTATGGTGAGATACTTGGCCTAGCTATTGTGAACTACTTCTAAAAAGCCTAAGGAGGCTACTTAGAGTGAGGTCATGCATGAGGTAAGCATGTTTGGTTGTTAAGCTAACTTGCCCAACTTGCTGAGTGCAAATGCCAAACGCCTATGTGGCACCGCGGAGCTACCTGCTTGAGAAGCTTGATCGTGCCTAATGTTTATGTGACTTGGTGCTTGGTTCCACGATCGGCGCTCCAGATGTCATGTTAAGCTGCTCAATGAGCACTTAGCGTGTGCCATGCGTGTCGTGGCTCGTGCCAGGCTCGTGTTCTAACCGTGCCAAATTGGTGTCCGGGTTATGTTGGTTGTACATTTGGTCCAAGCTAAGCTGCTTAGTGAGCAGTTTCTTGTTGACTCCATGCTTTCCACATAGGCCAAGTTTTTGAGTCATGCTTAAGGCTAAGCACACAGCTTGCCATGCTAAGCTTAAGTATGTCATGTATGGATCATTTTGACCTATTTGAGCACTTTGCTTACACTTAAATATTCCATCTCTTTTCTACCTAAATCCTACAAATAAAGTAGAAAAGAAATACACAAAGCATATATACAAGATTGTGATATTTTACCCAAAAAATATTGAATTAAGTTGGTTTTCTTAATTTTGCCAAGGATAAGTGCCATAAAAAGTGTATGAAATATAGGCATTTTTGGCACTTATCAAATGTCCCCAACTTGAGACTTTGTTTGCCCTTAAACAAATGGTAAAGCACATTTGAATTCAAGACTTGGCTAATTTTTCAAGATATGATTGACATGATTTCAAATTTGCCTAAGCATAATCTTAAAAAGTGTTTTCAATGAGATTTTTCATGATTTGTGAATTTTTTACACATAATGCTTCAAACATAAAATGTATGTTTTTGTTCTTCAAAAGTGTGTAAACATTTACCTAAGCAAATATTTTTCAATCAAAAAAGTGTTTTTGCACACAAGTTCAAAATTGGAACTTTTTTTAAAGGGGTGAGTGTTTCACTCAATATTTCAACCATTTGATTATAGTAATTTGTACTTGGTCTTTGCCTTACCTATTCCCTTAAATTGCATAACCAATCAAGGATCACTAAGGTCTTGTTTTCGGTTGTAATGAGACTAGGTTTGGATAATCATGGTTTTTCTAGATAATCAAGTTAAGTTCAAGTAAAAAGAGAGTATTTTGTAAAAATTTCTTAATGAAGCACTTCACTCTACTTTTTTCCATAAATTTCTTTTCCAACCTCTTAGTTTTTGAAACTTGGCTTTTTTTGACTTTTCTTTGTATTTCTCAATCTGTTTTTGTTTTTCACTTTCTTTTACAACTTTTGTTGTTTTTGTAAAGAGATTGAGATTTGTTTTTTTTTTAAGAAGCCAAGTCCACCAATTTCCCCCCAACTTGATTCTTTCAAACACCCCTTTAAAAATTAATGTTATCTTTTAGAACGTTGTTTTCAATTTCGGTTTTATGGGATAATTTGAAAAAATTGTTTTACGTTGTTTGGATCAAAGGGGCTTATCAAAGAATAATCCTAATTTGTGGTTAGACTTTTTGGCCATTTGGTTCAACTAAAGAAATAACATGATTGACCACTTCCTATCAATCTTATGCAATTTAGAGATTTAAAGACTCAAACAAGTTTAATTAGACAAATCAAATGGTGATTTAAACTTTGATCCTCATGTGTTTGGCTCGCTCCCTCACTTGGCTTAGATTTACACTTCTTGATTATTAAAAATGTTTGCAAACACCATGTTACACAAATTTAAATTCCATTTGCTAAAACAAAATTCAAGTTATGACTTTATATGATGTTTTCACAAAAAGTTTAGCATATATCTTATTTTTCTCAATAAAAGCTTAAGTCAAGGTATGCTTTGAAATTTTCTAATCATGCAATCATGCCACAATTGTTTTTCATTTTTAGCCATTTTGATTTCGGTATTGAATTTGTCATTTAGCCATTTAACCTTTGTCCATTGACTGTCCAAGTTCTCTTGAATTCAGTATCTTTAAGCTCAATTGCCCCATATTCTTTTACATATTTAATTACAAATGGTCCTGACCATTTTGTTTTGAATATTCCTAGAAGTAATTTGAGTCTTGAATTGAAAAAAAAGCACATCTTGTCCTTTGAAAAAGCTTTTCATTTGGATTTTGGAGTCATGGTACTTCTTCATTTTTTCTTTGTAAAGTTTAGAAGACTCGTAGGATTGGAACCTTATTTCTTCGAGTTGATGTAATTGATTCTTCTTTTTTACGCTTGCATCATTTAAATCAAAATTTAAAAATTTAAGTGCCCAATAGGCTTTATGCTCCAATTCAACTGGTAAGTGACCTATTGGTGATTTAAAAGCAGTTCGATAAGCCCATAAAGTATCATCTAACTTTTGTGACCATTCTTTTCTTAATGAAGAGACTGTTTTTTCCAAAATTCTTTTTAGTTTGCGGTTGGATACATCAGCTTGCCATTTGATTGTGGGTGATATGGTGATGCTACCTTGTGTTTAACACTATAAAATTCCAAAACTTTTCATAATTGGAAATTTATAAAATGAGAATCACCATCACTTATAAGTACTCTTGGTGTTCCAAAACGACATAAATATTATTTTTCAAAAATTGGATAAATGTTTTATTGTGAAGAAGATCTTTGCTCCTGACCTTGACACGGTTTTGATGAAGACACCAACATCACCAAAAAGAAGAAAAGGAAGAATACTTATGAAGACAAAGAAGACAAAGCTTCAAGACAAATTAGTCTAAGTCTAAATAGGTATTTATATCATATACTCTCGAATATACAAGAGTAGTAATGCTCAAACTATTTTTTAAGAAAATTGAAACATTTCCAGTATAAACAAAACAATTTTCAAAAATAGTGTGTAACAGGTTACTGTATCTAAGTAACATGTTACATAAGTGAGAAAACCAGTTACCCAACAAAAACTGTGTAGGGTAATTGATTACTGTATGTGAGTAACATATTACCCAGGTTTAGCAAAGTTGAGTAATCGGTTACTCAAGGCTGTAATCTATTATTCTAATTTAATTTTAAATGCCAAGTTGGACAGAGAGTGTGGGTAATCGATTACTCAAGGCTGTAATCGATTATTGAGAGTTGTTGCATCAGTTTTCAGATTTCAAAATGAATGGTTTTCATCTCAAACGAAATGGTTTCATTCCAATCAATTCTTACCCTTTCAAAGAAGTGTTATGGCTGGTTGGAGAGCCTATTTAAATGTATTGAAACTCAGAATCAAATTATAACTCTTACACAATCTTGTCACAAACTTTCAAACATAATTCTGAAATATTTTCTGCACTTTTTGCAACATGTTCTTAAACTTTCGTAGTGAATTTTTTGAGTTGCTTGAAGTAAAGTGATTCAAAACTTTACAAACTTAGAAGAGCATAATTACTTAGTATACAAAGAGTTATCGAATTGAAAGTGATATTACATTCCAAACTTGTAAAGGCAATCCTGCCATTGTTGTAAATTCTTCATTGACATTGCAGACTTCTTTCTGTCACAAGGGTGTGATAAGAAAGGGGATAGAGTCACTTGGAAACGATGTTTTCCAATAGTGACATAGGTATTAGTGAGTGAGTAAGATACATAGAGGTCTCAGGGTGAGATATTGTAATTACAACTCATAATATTTAGTGAATAAATCTATTATGCTGCAAGAGGTACACAGCCTTCGGTGGACAAGAAGATGAACCAGTATAAAATTTCGGTGTACTCTCTTCTACTTTATCTTTTGATTTTTACTTGAAATTTTTCTGCATAATTTTTTCCGCTCACTTAACTCTTGATTTTGCAGAAAAAATGGCCATACTTTTAAGTCAACTAATTCATCCCACTCCCTTCTGCTTTGAAATAATTCCTCATGCTTTTTAATTTGCAATATCAGCAAACCGTGGTCATTTTGACACATGATCTGTCACTTGATTTTATTTTCCGCTTTTGTCACGAATTTCCATGTCAAATTCTTGTAGAATTAGCACCCATCGAATTAACCGTGGATTATAGTCGGGTTTCTTTAGAAGATATATGATTATAGGATGGTCAGTGTCAATAATAATTTTGGCCCCAATCAAATAGCTTCTAATTTTTTCCAAAGCAAATACTATGGTTAGTAACTCTTTTTTAGAGGTTGCATATTTAACTTGTGCTTCATTTAAAATCTTACTAGCTTAGTGTATTGCATGAAAAAATCGTTCCTTTTTCTATCCGAAAACTACACCAACTGTGTAATCACTTGCATCGCACATTAATTCAAAAGGTAGATCCCAATTTGGTGTAGTTATGACAGTGGCAGTTACCAAGCTATATTTTAATTTATTGAATGTTTCTAAACAAGAATTATCAAAGTTAAGAACTGAATCTTTAATAAGTAAATTACAAAGGGGCTAAGCTGTTTTTGAGAAGTCTTTGATAAATCTATGATAGAATCCAGCATGTTCTAGAAAGCTCCTAATTCCTTTGATGTTAGTTGATGGAGGTAGCTTTTTCTATCACTTCTATCTTTGCTTTATCGACTTCCATTCCTTTTGCTGAAATTTTGTGCCCTAATACAATTCCTTTTGTGACCATGGAATGACACTTTTCCCAATTTAGCATCGAGTTTGTTTGTACGCATCTTTCCAGTACTGTCTCCAAAATCTTCAAGCATAGATCAAATGAATCCCCAAATACTGAAAAGTCATCCATGAAGACCTTGATCTATTTTTCCACAATGTCGGCAAAAATAGCCAACATACATCTTTGAAAAGTGGCAGGAGCATTACATAGTCTGAACGGCGTTTTTCGATAAGCATACACACCGAAAGGACAAGTAAATGTTGTCTTTTCTTGGTCCAATGGATCGACACCAATTTGGTTGTAACTCGAATATCCATCTTGGAAACAATAGAAAGCTCGCCCTGCTAATCTTTCTAGCATCTGATCCATGAAAGGTAGCGGAAAGTGATCTTTTCTTGTGGCTGCATTGAGTTTGTGATAATCTATGCACATTCTCCACCCAATAACAACTCTGGTTGGGATTAGTTCATTATTTTCATTTCGGATTACCATCATTTTTCCTCTTTTAGGTACTACCTGAATCGGAATTACCCATTTGCTATATGAAATAGGGTAAATCATACAAGCTTCAATCATCTTCATCACCTCTTTTCTGACCACTTCCTTCATAGTTGGGTTGAGTTTCTTTGTGGCTGTGCACAAGGTTTGTAATCATCTTCCATCATATGATGGACTGATTCCTTTTAGATCTATCAATGTCCAACCAAGTGATTTATGGTGTTGTTTCAATACACGAACCAATATTTGCTCTTTCAGAAACAAATATTTCAAATGGGATGGAAGTTATTTCAACTTCAGTTGTAATGTTGATTTGTTGTCTCCATTCTAACTATCTTCCAACTTTTCTTGTAAAGGGAGGATCTCATTTGTTGCATCAAGAGTTTTGATTAGTTCTTTGATCTGATCCCCCTCTACAGAATCTGCAGGCATCTCCAAAGGTCCATCTAGTTGAGGTTGCTCACAAATCTCATCAAGAACATCTATTTGAAAGCATTGTCCATTGTCCTTTAGATGATGCATCGCCTCGAAAATTTCAAACTGAATTTCTTCATCATTCACACAGACTTTCAGTTTGCCATTTTCCATGTCTATCCCCATCTTCGCCATTCTCATGAATGGCCTCCCCAAAATGAGAGATATTTCTACATCTTCAAAAATGTCAATGACGGTGAAGTCAATAAGAATGAGAAATCTGTCCAGTTTAATAAGAATGTGCTCAGCAAATCCTTCTTGATATTTTATAGATCTATCTAAAATTTGTAGAAACATTCTAGTTGAATTCAGTTGAACACCTCCAATTCTCCTCATCAACGACAATGGCATTAGGCTGACACTGACTCCCAAGTCAATAAGTGCTCTGCCCACATTTACTTTTCTGATTGTGACCGAGATAGTCACACTGCCTGGGTCTTTCTGTTTCCGGGGTATGTTGGATTGCAAGATAACACTGCAACTTGCATTAAGGTGAATAACTTCAACATCCTGATAGCTTCTCTTTTTGGATAACAATTCCTTCATAAATTTGGAGTATACATGCATTTACTCCAAAGCTTCGGAAAATGGAATATTGATTTGCAAAGATTTGAATACTTCCATGAACCGTTTGAATTGCTTTTATTTTTCTTTGGCTTTTGAAGAGGTTGTAGGATAGGGTATTCTCTTTCACTAGCGGGTGTTGTTCTTTTTGTACCCTATTAGTTTCTGGAACATCATTATTTTTTTCTATACATTTTTTTCTTTTTCTCTTTTTTTCTCCTTTTCATTTTCTTCTTATTTTCCTTCTAATTCTTTTTCTTTTCCAACATCCACAACTTTCTCACTTCTAGTTGTGATACTTTCGCATTGTTCTGAATTTGACTGATATTTAGTTATTTGTCTTATCTGATCTCCCATCTTTTTTATAGCAAATTCAGTGCCTTTTTGATGCGTGGTTGTTTTTTTGCATAAACGGCTCCAATATCTTCTGCAGTTTGTTGTGAAGTGATTGATGTTGGTTTATGAAACAAATTTCCTTTCGAAAATGGCTATGTTGTTGGCTGCAATCTTTATACCAAAAATTTTGTTTTTGATGTTCATCAATTGTTTGGGTAATTCTACCAATTTTTTATGTATTTGATCTAACTTCTATTGAAACTCCGTCATGAAGTTATCAACTTCATCGTGAATATCAATATTTCTGATTGTAAGCCATATTCCTCATATTCTCATTATTCTATCTCTCACCAAAATCAATTTGTTTCTCTCTCTAAAATTCAACAATGAACACCTTCCATAATAGTAGATCTACATGAGAAAGTCTATATATTGTTTCTCTAATTAAATGGTTAAATATAAAATGAATTATTATTCATGTTCTAATTAATGGTTTGAAATAGCTTCTCCCATAGTCATATTTTTTTTCATTTTTTGAATGATTAGTTGTGTGTTGTTCCTTTTGTATAATTTGAATTTAATTTTTGTGTGGCTGTTACATTGAATATTTTTGTTTCTTATTAAGAGTTGATTTTGACTTGTTATTATGGTAATATTATTATGGCTAATTTTGTTGTGCGGGACATTAAAATCACATAATTGTGATTATGTTTTTGTACAGAAAAAACCTTACGAGCACGTTGGAAATAATCATTAGTAGGTGCATTCATTTTCAGTAGGAGAAAGAGAATGTGAGTTGAATATAAAAGAACGGAGATAAAGAGATGAGAACAGAGAATCACATAATAGAGGAGAGATTCAGAAGGAAAAAAATAAAAAGAGAGAATGTGAAGCATCAAAGAAGAGAAGTGAGATTCATAAGCACAAGAATGTCTAGATTTAAGTTAATAGTGTTAACATTGTTAAAAGTCTTTATTGGGTAGATGATGTTCTGAATTTTTTTTACATGTGTCCTAATATTATTGGGTACCAGTACCACTAGCACCTAAGGAATTGTACCTGAGTTTAGTCCTTTGAGAAAACACCTAAGCAAAGTCAAGCTTTTGAAAGTGATTTAGTCGACCTGTTGGATTTTGAGAGGTTACTTCCTAATATTTTGTCGCTTCCAAATCAAGTTAAATGTTTCCTTTATTTTAGACTATGAAATTTAAATCAGATGAAACTAAAGTAATGATAATATAAAAATATTGTTTTACTATCATTTAAAATTTTAATTAAAAATGTGAAATAAACAATAATGTAACTACAAAATTTTAGTAAATATATTGTCTCCGGCAAAACTCCAAATTAAAATAATCCTAAAAACGGAGATATGAAAGGATTTAGAGAGTTCCAAAAAAACTTCAAAACATTTCCTTATATTTCCCCCAACTCCTCAAAGCAGCCACAATGGTTGTTCTTAACAAAATATGAACATTATTACTTTGTTCTCCATTGTGTCATTCTTATTTTATGTTTTTTGTTATGAAAAAAGAACAATTCTTGGTTGTTCTTAGTCAAGGGAAAGTGAGGAGAGAGATAGATGTTGTGGGAACCAAATAAGAATAAGAATGATGTTTGTTATTATGGAAAAAAATATATGTTGTTCTTATTTTATAGGGAGTTGTAATAAATTATAAAATAATGTGTGTGACCAAAATAATAATAAAGATTATATTTTCCCTCCACGTCCAAAACAAAACTTCTAAACCTAGCCTAAAGTTATTTAACCTGGCTCTTCATGTAAAACCAGGACAGTCATTGTTGAAGAATCCTTCTTTCTTGGTAGGAAAAATGTTAAATGCCAAATATTTCCCTATTTTTCTTTCCTTGAGTCCATGTGGGAGACAACCTAAGCTATACTCGGGGAGCATCATCGCCTGAAAATAAATTCTAATAAAGGGTATAAGGTGGATATTGGGTAATGGTTTGAACATTGTTGGTGTTTGCCATGATAGATCATTGGCTTCCTAAGTAGGAATGGCAACAGGGAAGATCGGGTTTGGATTTCTGCTTACCCAAACCTGAACTCGAAATCTAAAACTCAAACCCAAACCTAGGGGGTCGAAGTTAACAATATCATCCCTGAACTCATCGGGTTTCGGGTAACCCTCGCTACATTATAATATATCCCTCTTAATGTTATTCATTTATAATTTACAAGCATTGTATTCTTGTATTGTTTACATCAACAACAGCTTCTTCATATCTGATTATCATATTCCAACATTGTGGACAAAAAGGAGATACTAAATAGACTTGTTAGATTACGAAGCACCAACTCCAAATTGTGCTATAATATTTAGTTTGGGTGCCCATTTCCAATTAATCTAACATGTCAATACAAAAATACAATTTAGAATTTGCAATTCAATAAGGCAATATTTATTTATTCAATTTCACATATGTTAATTGGAGCAGGTTCGATTTCCTTGTCATCCCTATTCTTAAGCCTTTGGAAGTTTAGACCAATATCTCCAAATATTTTTGACCAAAATCATTTATTGGTTTCAACTCTTTTAAGTCAAAAGATGGTTCTCGCTAGAACATACAACTCAATAATAACATTTTTGTGCCTCTTGCTAGAGAAATTATTATAACTATTCCAACAGCTTATATGAATTATAATCATAAGCTAATATGGACTTACAAGTCCAATGCATGCTTTTTTTCTAGTAATGAGTGTTTACCATCTAGAGATGGAGTTACCCTCCAACCATGAAATGGGGTCAGGTATGTAATTATGAATGAAATAAACAATTAATTGTGAAGGACATGTGTGGAAACTTAATCTCTATCTGAGTTGGATTTTGGAGAAAAAATAAGGGAAATGAAAAACTTTATGATATCCTCGTGTGAGATGACTCTGAAGTCTTCATTTTCTTTTTTTTATCCAAAATTCAACTCGTAAACGTAACCTTGATTTATCAAACGTTTGGTGACCTAGTGACTCTCAAAGATATCCTTCCCATAATGATTAACCTTACTAAGAAAAAGGTACTCTCCTCTTGCACATGCACTATTGATTATGTAGCTTGAAATAATTCTAAATGATATGAAATAATACTTATTGTCGAGTCACAACCATGTCACTTTCTTTAGGACGTTTCATGGCACTGTCCAAAATGTGCAAGCAAAGTTATTTTCCCACAATCCATCTATCAATCCCAAAATGTCCTAAGGATTAAACAACACAATTCTTTGTCTTTGAACTCTTACTGCAATGTAAGAACCTATCTCGAATACACTCACCATAATATGCCTATCAATACCAATTCTCAAAATTCCCACAGTATGGCTACCCATGCCAAATCTATTTTCCCACAATTCATTTATCAATGTCAGTTCTCGAAATTTCCAAAATTTGGTAGCTTGTACCAACACTATTACCACAAAAATAAAGAGGAAGAAGTAGGCTAGAAATGCGTCGACATAGATTATGAGGGAGGAAGAAGAAGCCGAGTAAGAGAGTACTCAACTTGGATCAAGAAAATATGAAGGGATGAGACTTCTATTTATAGGCTTTATTTTTTTCTCGAAGTTCCTTATTTATCCTATGTGACACTTGTGAGTTGTTGTTTTTTAATTTCTTCTATGTGGGAGAGTTTTTTTATTTCACACCCAAAAATCTCCACTAATTACTACAAAAAAGCAAGTTCCAAAAATCCCTCACTTGAAATGAAAAAAAATTATTTCCGAAAATTTATATAGTCTCAATAAGATTGTGACAAAGGTGTCATGCAACTTGAACATTTGCATAGTGAATATGATCCAGATTTTAATTGGGTGACTCATAGTCTTGAACTCTATCTCCGATATCAAATCATATACAACATTTTCAAAAGTGTATGTTGTAAAGCTTGTGTGTTAAAGGTCATGCACATATATCTCAGTATACTGAATGCTCTAGAAATCTATGCCCCTAAATTTTATAAGAAGCGGCTCCACTTCCACATCCATATAAATGAGTCTATCAAGAGTACACATGTAGTTTAGGTACTCTTCTCTAATTGGAGTATAAATATCTTTAAGTGATTAACTCATCTTTACATATAATATAGGAATCATGTTCCTCATAATTTTATAGCATGTTCATTCTCATATCACTTCACAACTAGTTATTACCCATTTAACCTATTTCTTGGGATCTTTAGTCAGTTAGGTCGGGTTAACATCATGAGTGATCTTAGTTCTAAGGGCAATAATATCATACTTTTAGAAGTATTATGGATTTTTTCTCTATCTAATCCTTTTGTCAAAGGAGCTGTAAAGTTATTTTGAGTGCATGCATGATTTGCTCTAATAGTTCTTGTAGAGAGTAACTCTTACAGTGTTGTGCTTACAACATATTTGTCATTTCTTACGGTTATAAAAATGGTTCTCAATCTTTACAATAATCGTGGTACTATTACAATAGATCAACAAAGTTGATATTAGTTTTTCCCACAGGGGAATATTTGTAAGCAAGCTCATCAGCTAACTTGCTTCTTCACTAGCCATTGTTAGTGCTATCATCTCAGTTTCCATACTGGCTTGAGGCAAAATAGTTTGTTTCTTTGACTCCCAAGAACTAGTCCCACGAGCTATGCTAAATATAATCCATTGGTTGCTTTGGAATCATCTGAAAGAGTGTTCTAATTAGTATCATTGAATCCTTCTAGGATAGTTGGAAACCTTCAGTGATATAATCCAAGGTTTATTCTTTTCTTAAGATACCTCATTGCCCTTTCTATAGCATGACAATGCTCCATACTAAGTCTACTGGTAAACCTGAATAATAATACCATAACATAGGAAATATAGGGTCTATTGCAATAAGTGGCATATTGAAGGCTGCCAATGATGTTAGTATACTCAGTTTATCTTACACCTTTACTAGTGTTGCTAAAAAGTTTTACACTTGGATCATATAGTGTTCTAGCAGGTTTATAGTCAAATTATTTATATTTCTTTAAGATCTTCACATAGTGAGATTGATCCAAAGAAATTCCTTCTTTTGACCTAGTAATATGCATACCAAGGATTACACTTGTCTCTCCAAGGTCTTTTATATCAAAGTTGTTACACAACAGATTTCACATTATTCACAACATGAATATTGGAACCAAATATGAGTAGGTTGACTACACAGAAACATATGATATTGCAAATGTCATTTTCGGATTTTTAATAAATACATTTGTCACTTTCATTCACCTTTAACCCACTCGAGACAATTAAATTTTCAAAATTTTTATGTCATTGTTTAGGTGTTTGCTTAAGACCATATAGCGATGTATCTAACATGCAAACCTTATTTTCTTTCCCATGGATTACAATATCTTAAGATTGTTTGATATAGATTTCTTCTTCCAAATTACTATTTAATAAAGTGGCCTTCACATCCATTTAATGTACTACTAAACCATGTATTGCAACGAGCGACATTAGTACTCTAGTGCATGTTACTCTAGTCACAAGTCAAAATGTATCATAGAAATCTACATTAACCATTTGCCTAAAACCATTGGCTACAAGGTGAGTCTTGTAATTATCCATTGTGTCATCAAGTTTTAGTTTCTTTTTCAATACCCACTTACAACCAATAGGTTTGCAACCAAGAGACAAGTTAGTTAATGTCAGTTCTTGATAGACTCTAGAGAACCCATCTTATTATTTATGGCATCTTGTCATAAATCAATGTCCACATAAATAAAAGCTTCTTGGAGGTTGGATGGATCATCTTCTAATGTGTAGACCATATAATCATGTCTATACTCTAGCAGTTTTTGCTCTCTTACGTCTTCTAGGTTCTATTTCTAACCTTTCATTTTTATCATTATCTGTAATCAAAGGTATGTGACTATTTTATGTGCCCCCACGATTTCTCAATTTAAAAGGGAATTTATTCGCATTGAAGTCACCATCGTTAAACTCAATCATCATTTTTGCGTTAAGGTCATAAAACATGTACATCATGTTGTTTATAGAATACCCAATGAATACACATTCATTGGTTCTACTTGTGAGTTTACCTCTTTTGGGGTCTGGTATATGGACATAAGCTAGACAACCTCAAGTTCTCAAATAAGATAAATTTGGTTGTCTATTCTTAACATTTTCATATGGAGAAAATTTTCTTTTAGCCTTGGGGACTCTATTTAGCACATAGCAAACAGATAATAAAAATCCATCCCACCAAGAGGGTGTTGCACCAGAACTTAATATAATAATAGTTACAACTAATTCAGTGAATGTTCTATTCTTTCTTTTCGCTATATCATTCATTTCGGGTGAATAGGGTGCAGTTGTTTCATGAATAATATCATTCAATTTATAAAGTTTATTAAACATGTTAGGATCATACTCAATGTCAAAGAAATCAAGTTGATTTTCAATTTCATTCATATATAACTTAAACATGTCAAGCACTTCACTTTTGTTTTTCATAAGATATACACATCTAAAACCAAAGCAATCATCAATAAAAGTAAGTAATAAAATAACATTTACTATTTCTAGTTAACGTCTCATCTAATTCACATATATCATAGTGTATCAAATCTAAAGGCTCATATTCTCCCACTATTGATTTATGTGGGTTTTTTAGTTATTTTAGCTTGACTACATGATTCACAATATTCAAAATCATTTGTAGATAACTTTAGAATTAAACCTAAGCTACTCAAGCTTGAAGTTGTCCGATTGTTAATATGATAAAGTCTAGCATGCCAAATATTAAAATCACACAACATATAAACTGAATCGGAAATTTTATTCATCAAAACATCAACATTTAATTTAAATATGTTATCAGTTGTGTACCATATCCCTACAAATACCTCATTTCTAGTAAGAATATACAAGTCTATCCTATGGTCTGGGTAAAACTAGTTTTATTAAGAAGAAAACTAGAAACTAAATTCTTTCTCATCTCTAGAGTGTACATCACATCTTTGAGAATCACCTATGTAAACTTCATCTCAACATCGCTAGTTCCAGCATAGTAGTGATGTGGGAATCACCTAACATCACTTTCTTGTCATCAACATCCTTGAATGTTTTGAATATAGTACGATCATAGCAGATATGGGAGGAGGCGCCAGTATCTATCCATCATCCCTCAGATCCTCCAACCATATTAACCTCATATAATGCCGTCACAAGTGGCTCATCAATCATGTTGATTTGTGGAGGATGATATATTAGTATATTCATGCACTTGCGTGCCATATGACCTGACTTCCCACATTTAAAGTAGATTAACAAATTGTCAGAGTCATTCTTTGCAGGTGGTTTAACATACTAGACCTTCTAGGGGTTCCAATTCTTGTTTCGACTAGTGTTCTTGGTCTTACTCCCATTGCGATTCTGATTCTTAAAATTATTGCCATTAGGCTTCATAATCGCACCTGAGAATTTCTTCTTAGTGCTATTGTTGGAAACAATCAACATCTCATCTCTCTGATCTTATCTACGAGCCTCTTCCTCAATGGAAACACGAGTTATTAGAGATTCTAAAGAGAATTATTTGGTCTTTTGTCGTATAAGGTTTTTTAAGTCCTTCCAACCAGGAGGAAAATTGTCAATAATGATAGCCACTTGAAATTGCTTATTTAGGGGCATACTCTCATAAATTATTTCATGAGCAATTCTCTATATCTCATGGGACTAAAACTCTGCTGATTTATCATCAATCATCTGATATTTGAGGTAACTGATAACAACATATTTTTTAGTCTTCGCTTATTTATTATCATATTTTTTCTCAAGTGCATGCCAAATTAATTTGGCAGACTTAAATGGGTTGTAGAAATCTTAGAGATCATCAGACAACTCATTCAGAATGAAGTTCTTATATAGGTAATCATTTTCATTCAGATAGTTATATCAATAGTTAGTTTATCCTTATCCTTTTTTTGTTGCTTTTTTCAGCACCACTGGGACATCATTTTTCAGAACGTGGACAAATTTTCTCGTGGTGAGAAAAATTTCATCTTATTTTGCCACTGTTTAAAATTAGTCTCATCTAACCGAAATGGTTTGTTAAGGTCAAAGTTGTTCGACCCAATAATATTCCCTACGAATAACATTGCAATAGGAAACATCTTTAAATTGTTGATTATGTAATTTGCAACAATTATAAATAACACGAAATAATACTTATTGGTTGAGTCACGACCAGGTCGCTCTCTTTAAGATGTTGTGTGGTGCTGCCCAAAATGTCCAAACATACGAGTGTTGTGAAACATGAACTGGACATCAAACTGAAACAAGTTTAATATTAGGTTCAATCGATTAAACCATCTGTCAGATTAGATGATTTCATATATAATTAATCATTTTTATTTATAAATATATAATTATATAAAAATACAAAAAATTAATAATTATGTATAATATAATTAAGTAATATATCTCTATATTTTTTTAGTAGAGTAAAATAAAATATTAGTATAGTGTTCCATTTTTTAAAATTTTATGTGAACTACGTGGTTCACTTCCTGGGTTATTCTAGTGTAATCGGGTTTAACACAATCAGACCGAAATTTTTGCAGCCTAAATTGGTCCAACCCTACATTTAGTTAAGACTACAAACTAATGTTATTTTCAATTCCGGTGAATGGTCTCAATCTTGTCGTCCCTATGATAAATCCTATTATCACAACACTGAAGCATATTATCAATCTTATCGTCCTTAGGATAAAGTAGCTCAATTTTATGTTTACGATTCTTAATGCATTGTTATAATCGATCTCGAACACGCTCATCAAAATATGATTATCACTATCAATTTCGAGATATTCACATTATGGCTACCAATGCCAATTCTATTTTCACATAATCTAATTACGAGTATCAATTCTCACAATTTGGTTGTGTGTCAATTCTTGTACACAGAAAGAAAGAGAGAGAAGTAGGCTGTAAATGTATCGACAAAGATTATGAGAGAGAGAGAGAAAAGAAGTCGAGTAAGAGAATACTCAACTTGGGACAAGAGAATATGAAGGAGAATCTTCTATTTATAGTTTGGACTTTTTTCTAAGTTCCTCGCTTATCCTGTGTGGCACTTGTTTTTTTTTAATTCCTACTATGTGGGACTTATATGTTTTTTGATTTCACACTCAAATGTTTTCACTAATTGCTACCAAAAAAACAAAAAACAAGTTCAACCATGCACTGCTTGTTATAATGCTCGGTGTAAAGGATAAAAACGGATGGGGATCATATGTCTTCATTCATGTCACACTTAGTATCTCAAGCCAATAGAAAAACTTCATTCATTTAAAAAATTATAAAAACAAAAATTAATATTTTAATATTATTTTATGAAGTTAATTGATTCGAAACATGATGCCGCAAAAATTATGAGACATGTGATCCTTATTCTGATAAAAAATATGCCCTGTTTGTTGTAACCCTTTCATGCAAAGGATAAAAATCTCATTTTCCATTTCTTAATTTCTTCTTTACTCTCTCTGTGAGAGTTAGAAGACAAAAAAAACGTTGATAAAATAATGACTATTTTTAGTCTCTCATCAGAGATTTTGCACATTAATTTGATATTTTTAGAACAACAAAAAAACATATACATGGAAATAAACACAATTACCTGTTTTCCATAATTAACACATTCCAACCAATCGTGTTTATCATTTTAGCTTCATTCAATTCATTCCCTTTTCCACAATTCTCTTTCTTCCCATTAATCATCAGAGATCCATCCATTCATGGCAGCAGCACGGCGTCTCGGCGACCTTCAATCCGAACCCGGCAACAACATCTGTGTCGATTGCTCCCAAAAGAACCCTCAATGGGCCTCCGTCTCCTACGGCGTCTTCATGTGTCTCGAATGCTCCGGCAAGCACCGCGGCCTCGGCGTTCATATTTCCTTCGTACGATCCGTTAACATGGACTCCTGGTCCGAAATCCAGATCAAGAAAATGGAAGCTGGTGGCAATGACAAACTCCACGAGTTCCTTGCACGTTACGAAATCCCTAAGGAAATCGATATAGTCACAAAATATAACACCAATGCTGCTTCTGTGTATAGGAATCGAATCCAAGCGATCGCTGAAGGCCGCGGGTGGCGCGATCCTCCTGTCATTAAGGAGATTCTCACGGGAAAGCAGACCAGCGGTGGGGGTGGTAGTGGTGGTGGTGAGGGGGGAGGTTTTCGTAGGAATAACGGAGGGTGGGAGGATGATTGGGGTGTTGATGATAGTTTTGGGAATTCGGGTGATATTAGGCGTAACCGTTCGACCGGGGATTTCAAGAGAGGTGGTGGTGGTATGCCGGTGAGGTCGAGGTCGACGACGGACTTTGCGCGATCGGAATGGGAGGCTTCGGCGGCGAATAAGGAGAGTTTTTTTGCGAGGAAGATGGCGGAGAATGAATCAAGATCTGAGGAGCTTCCACCATCGAAGGGTGGAAAATATGTTGGGTTTGGATCGAGTCCCACACTTTCTTCTCAGAGGAGCAACCAGCAAAACGATTATTTTTCTGTCGTTTCTCAGGTGGCTCTGAATTTTTCAAGTTCCTTTACTTTTTGTTGTGAATTGATTTAATTGATATGGTATGATGCTGTAATTAGAACAATGATCTATTTAGCAGCGAGGGAGAGTTGTTGTTTCTTCTTCTATTTGCTATGACCGTAAAACTATTATTTCATTATAACATATTGTATTTATGTTTGTTCTTGAAACACTTACCTCTTAGAGATAGCTTACTCCTAAAATTAACGTGTTTGTGATCAGGGGATTGGTAAGTTGTCGTTGGTTGCTGCCTCTGCGGCTCAAGAGATCACTTCTAAGGTATTTGCATATGTACTCTTTTCATTAAGGCAAATTATATATATACATATATAATTGCCTTTGTTTTTCATGTAAAGCTTATTGGATATTCCTGCCATGCAACATTTGAGTGTCTTGACTCATGTAGAGTTTATGTTTGGTTTTCTTTTTTTAATATAAGATAATCTTGTGTCTTTGACACATAAAAGTAATTTAATGAAGAAGGAATTAATGAGGCAAAAATTAATGTTTTTCATCCACATTGATGTTTATGGGATTTGAAAATGTTCCTTGTAAGTTCGGACAAATCTTTTCACTATCTAAAAAGTGTTTAATATATTAAACTTTAGTTATCTAAAAAGTCTATTAAATCTAATCTAGTCTACTTAATTATATTATATAAATTTAATTTAATTTTTAATATTAAATAAGTATAATTAAAAATATTTTTATTATTCTATTTAAAGACATGTATGTTGGTTTATTTTAAAGTCTTATGTCATAATAGCACTTTAAATAAGCTAATAAATTAGGTAAGACTTTTTAAACAAATTAGATATAAGTTTTTAAAAAAAGTTAAACATATAAACAAGTGAGGCTTAGAATGTTATATTTTATATAAGTTTGGCTTATTTTCACTAGTAAAACAATTCTTCCCACAAATTTTGATATGAAAGATATTGATTGTCATAGGCATTGAGATCCATAAGAACATACCACAATGATTTCTTGGATAGTCGCATAAGGCCTGTATTAACAAAATTCTTGAGATATTTCAGGTGAAGGATTGTTCACCAAGTGCGCCCATTGTGAAGGGCGACAGGTTCAACTTGAACCGATGCCCTAAAGTGCTTGAAAGGGAACAAATAAAAATTATTCCATTGCATTTGTACAAGGCGTGACATTTACAAGCCTAGAATTGCATTTGTTGCCTAAGTGCTTGGGAGATATCAAAGTGATCTACGATTTGAACATTGTAAAGTTTAAAAGAAATTATTGAGGCATCTTCACGGATCTCAAGTTACATATTAAAATAGTTAAGCTTTTGTTAGTAATAGGAAATAAGTCTTGTTGTCTTTCCATTGATCAAGAACATGTAAATATATACATGAGGAATGAGCTCAACGCCCCATAGGTTACTCCCAAAATTATGCTTACAGATACGCTAACAATATAGCAGATCTCAACAATATGTTACAAATATGTAAACAATATATCAAATGCAAAACTTCGTAAACTACCTCCACAAATCCCTCATAATCATATCTTGCTTAATATGTGATAATTAGCATGAGACAAAATCTCAGCACATTACCCCCCTCAAGGTGAGGCATGCAAGTCGTGGATTCCCAACTTGCCTAATAAGAGCACGAATTGTTTGGTGCCAAGAGCTTTAGTGAAGAAATCAACCAACTGAGTTTGAGTAGGAACGTAAGAGGGATGAATGGTATGCCTGAGAATCTCGTTCCGAATATAATGACAATCCACTTCAATGTGCTATGTTCTCTCATGAAAAACTGGATTCTTAGCTATGTATAGAGCGGCTTGACTGTCACAATAGAGACGCATTGGGTGAGGGTGTAACACCCCAAGACTGGAAAGAACGTCTTTTAACCATTTTAATTCGCTGGTGATGTTGGCCATAGAGCGGTACTCCGCTTCAACCGAGGACTTGGATGTCGTGTACTGCTTCTTAGTTTTCCACGATATTGGTGAGTGTCCAAGTTGAATGAACCAACCACTAAGTGATCTCTGAGTGAGTGGACAACATGCCCAATCAGAATCACACCAACCATATAAACTCAAATTACTGCTTCTCCTCATGAGAATACCTTGCCCAAGATTTCCTTTTAAGTAACAAACGACCCTTAAGGCTGCCTGCCAGTGTTCTTCTCTGGGTTGCTGCATAAACCGAGACAGTATATGAACGCAGTAATAGAGATCAGGGCGAGTGAAGCATAAGTAGATGAGACGCCCAACAAGCCGTCGATATTGGGAAGAATCAGATAACAAAGGGCCAACTGCAAGTGCTAAACGATGGTGTTGCTCAATGGGAATGAGAGCTGGTTTGGCCCCAAGTAAACATGTTTCATTAATAATATCCAAGGCGTATTTCCTTTGACATAAGAAAATACCTGTAGGAGACCGTGCAACCTCCACTCTAAGAAAATACTTTAATTTGCCCAAATCCTTCATATGAAAACAAGTATGAAGATAAAGCTTAAAATGTTGAATAGAATCGGGATCATTACCTGAAATTATCAGGTAATCAACATACACCAAAACCACAAGATCTACATAGTCACGATGTAAAGTGAACAATGAATAATCAGAATAAGACTTTGAAAAACCATAACCAAGTAGAGCAGTAGAGAGTTCGGCAAACCAACACCTTGGAGCTTGACGTAAACCATAAAGAGATTTACTAAGTTTGAAAACCATGCTTGGAGTTTGCACCAGGAAACCAGGTGGCAGTTTCATGTATACATCCTCCTTGAGGTCTCCATGAAGAAAAGCATTGTGGACATCCATTTGATGAAGTTCCCAATGCTTAGTAGCAGCAACGGCCAACACGGTGCGAATAGTAACCATCTTTGCCACCGGGGTGAAAGTTTCAGTGTAATCTATTCCTTCAATTTGGTGATTCCCAAATATGACCAACATGGCTTTAAATCTTTCAATGGCTCCATCGGAGTGATATTTTATTTTGTAGACCCATTTGCAACCGAGAGCCTTCTTACCTGGAGGCAAGGTGGTTAAGGTCCATGTATTAATGAGTTGAAGGGATTGAGTCTCACTTTGCATGGCTTCACGCCATTGCACATGTTGGACAGCTTAGGAGAAATGTATAGGCTCTTGTTCAGAACTAACGGCCGCAAGAAATGGACGATGATGGGGAGAAAATTTATCATAAGTGACATAGTGTGCTAAAGGATAACGCGTACCTGAGGAATGTGATGGAGGAGAAGAACTGGCGGGTGAGTTTTATTTTATCATGGTGTTTGTCACATAGTCATGTAGCTTCACTGAAGATTGTTTGAGGTGATGTCCACGTCCAAGGTTATTTTCTGTTGTAGAGGCAGGTTCTTGTGCCGCATTGGGCCCTATTTCATTTTGGACACCTTGATCTTTTGCCACGGATTCAGAGATGGGTTCCATTGCTGCATTGGTTACCATGTCAGTATGGACACCTTGATCTGCTTGTACAGATATAATGAGTGGATCGTGTGCAGCAATGTTTCCCCCCTTTGCGTCAAGACTTTCACGGTAGCGTACACCAGGAAGAGGCGTGTCATCAAGACCTGCATCAATGTTGGTCATGAGTGGGCCTGGCTGAATACTATTTCTCTCAGCAGCAAATGCTGTAATTGTAAAAGGAAATTCATTCTCAACAAATTGTACATCTCTAGAAACAAAGAAAACATTTTTCTCGAGATCAAACAATTTCCATCCTTTTTGACCGTAAGGATACCCCACAAAAATACACTTACGAATTTGACTTAGAACTTATCTCCATGTCTACCTTGATTATGCGCATAACATAATGACCCAAACACTCTTAAGTGTGCATAGGCAGGAGGTTTTTCGTGAATCATTTCATAAGGTGTCTTGCCATTAAGAAGTAAGGAAGGTGTAAGATTGATCAAGTATCCTGCAGTTAAAATACATTCACACCAAAAACGAATTGGAAGGTTCCCTTGAAATAAGAGTGCCCGTGCAACATTGAGTATGTGTTTATGTTTCCTTTCTACTCTTCCATTCTGTTGTGGTGTTGTAGTGCATGATGTTTGATGAATAATGTCATGTTTAAGAAAATATGATTTTAAGCAAGTAAACTCGATCTCATTATCACTTCTAACTATCTTGATTTGTTTATTATATTGTCTTTCAACGAGAGCAAATAAATTCAACATTGTTTGTGATACTACCCTCTTCTCATGCAGCAAATATACCCATACAACTTTAGAGTAATCGTCTACTATTATCAAAAAATAAGATGCACTAGAAGATGAAGGTGTTCTATAGGGTCCCCATAAATCACAATGAACCAAATCAAAACTAGCTGATGCATGATAATTACTCAAAGGAAACTTTTCTTTTGTTTGTTTTGCTTTTGCACAAATTTCACAAACTTTATTCAAACATTCACTCTTAGCACTACTACTTATATTAGGGAGTAAACAAGCCACTTTAAAAGAAGGATGTCTCATGCGTTGGTGCCAAAGGTCAAGTTGACCTTCTGTCCTTGCTTGATGAGCTTTCACACTTTGAACACCATGATAAAAATAAAGCCCATCCTTTCGTTCACCCGCACCAATCAGCATCCTCGAAGTGTGGTCCTGTATAACACATGACTTGTCAGTAAATTGGAAAGTACAATTTGATGCATCTATCATTTGTGATACTGAAATTAAATTGCAATTTACTTTTGGCACATATAGGACATTTTCTAGCTTGAGACCCCCATTGAGAATTATTGTTCCTTCTTTGGTGGCAATTACTCGTTCACCATCTGGTAGTCCCACGGGACATCCTTGGATATTTCTATGTTTCCACAGACTCTTCAAGTTTCCTGTCATATGATTAGATGCGCCAATGTCTATAATCCATGAGTTACAAGAATTCTTACCAGTCATCTTCTCATTCTCATTTATTTTATGAGTGTTTAGCATGTCAACAAGGGTCTGCCATTGCTCATTGTTGAGTCCTGTCAATCCTGATTTTCCAATTTTTGTGTCACTTTCTTCTGCAACATGCGTTGCATTAGCACGAACTACTCCTCCTCGTCCTCATCCACAAGAAGGTCCACGTCGTTGTTGGCGTCTACCATTGGTTCCACCTTCTTTCCGCGCACATTCACCCCACCAGTCAGGGTATCCAATAATTTGGAAGCAGTTTCTGCTCTCATGTCCTACTCTGCCACAGTGTGAACATATCATGGATCTGTCCTTTGAATCTGGTCTCCCTTTAATCTTAAGTCCTGCTTTTACAGCAAGACCCATGACTTCTCATCTTTCTTCTTTTGATCTCATGATTGTCTTCATTCTCTCTTCTTGAACCAACATAGCACATACCCTATTCAATATGGGTAATGGATCAGCAACCAATACATTAGAACGTATTGTACCATAGCTCACATCATCAAGGCCCATCAAGAACTGATGAACCCTCTTCTCTTCTTTTTTCAAGTTTAGGTGCAATATCACATTTGCATCCTCCACATGAACACCTTGGAATCTGTTCATAGTTTGCAAGTTCGTCCTAAAGTGATTTTAATTTGCCAAAGTATGCAACCATGGTCACTCTGTGCTGCTTACAATCTGCTAGATCAGCTTTTAGTTGCTGAATTCTCGACCCATTGACAACCGAGAAGCGTTCTCGAATATCTTCCCATAGCTCATTTGCATCTTCCATGTATCTCACGGTTGATCGCAGGGTAGGCTCAATCGTATTCATTATCCATGAAAGAAGCATGGACTGGACTGTCCACCAATCTTCTATCTCTGCAGCGTTTTCATCTGGTTGAGTGAGAGTTCCATCCATAAACCCCCACTTTCGTCGTGCACGCAGAGAAATTCGTATGGCTCGAGCCCATTCATCGTAATTCTCTCCCCGCAGCTGCACCTGTGTAATCATGCTTCCGGGGTTGTCGTTCGAATTCAAGTCATATGGTGATGGAAACTTCTTGTTTCCATCTGTCACAGATTTATCTGCTCCTGCCATCACGACTCAAATACTTTCTAGGATTTTACTATTTCAGAGCCCGTATGGCTCTGATACCATAATAGAAAATAAGTCTTGTTGTCTTTCCATTGATCAAGAACATGTAAATATATACATGAGGAATGAGCTCAACGCCTGACAGGTTACTTACGCTAACAATATAGCAGATCTCAACAATATGTTACAAATATGTTAACAATATATCAAACGCAAAACTTCCTAAACTACCTCCACAAATCCCTCATAATCGTATCTTGCTTAATATGTGATAATTAGCATGCGACAAAATCTCAGCTCATTAGTTAGTTGGTTAGTTAATTTGGTTAGGATAATTAGTGTTTTCTTCCCTTTATATAGATGATTCAATGTAACTCATTTCTATTATTTTACCCCAATTATATTTTTTCATTCCTTCATTTTCACATAACGATATTTGGAGAAGCGGAAAGAAATTATTAGTTGCTACTTCCACTATGGAAGTTTTCTTTTCTTGCTTTGAAGTAACATCATTGCGAGTCTAGAACTGGTGGTCAATTACATCATTGAGCAATAGGTGACAAATTCAGTTAATTACCAAAATCTGCAATGATCAATGAGATTGGGTGCACCAAACTTGGATTTTGTAGATTTAAGCAAGAATTTACTGATAGGAAGAAGTGGGGACATTTCTCTTATTTGTGATTGGGTGTAAGATTTATCGTATGCCAAGAAATCAATGTTACTACTGGTCCTTGGAAATTGAACTCACTGATGTTCACTTTTGCCTGAGAATGTTGCTCACTAAAGGACAAGTGGTCATACACTCTAGTAATTTTACAGTTATATCAATTATAATTCTTAAGTATGTGTGAGTTTAAGTTAACAAATAAGAAAAATTAGAAAAACCATTCAAGAAAAGGTTGTGTTTGAATGCTTGCATCGTGGCAAAGGAACTTCTTGAAACCTTCACTTTGTTGGGATTTCAGACTACCATTCCCTTATCTTTTTAAGGCTAAGGATTAAAAAGCATTTCTTTTAAGGTCAAGGATTATGCATATGTAGAATCTCATTTTATACTTTTCTTCTATAGAAATGTGGGGAAAGCCAAAATTTTCTTGCTTGTTATACTTTTCATGGAAATTTTGTTATTTCTATTTTTTCTTTGCCCAAATAATGTTATTTGATCTTTGTTTCAGGTCAAAGAAGGTGGTTATGATGACAAAGTCAATGTTGTCTCTCAGAAGACATCAGAGATTGGACAAAAGACATGGGGTATAATGAAAGGGGTCTTGGCTATGGCTTCACAGAAGGTTGAGGAGTTGGCTTCAGATACTCCAAATTCCAAGACTAGTAACTTGCAGAGAAATGAGAATAATAGAAATGCTTCAAATCATAATTTCAATCAAGAGAACAAAGGCTTGAATTCTCCAATGGGAAAAGAACAATCGTCATCAGGGCAAGTTAAAACTCATAGCTCAATAAGCTCTTGGGATGACTGGGACAACAAAGATAGTAAGAAGGAAGAACCAGCTAAAGGATCAACTACTCATAACAATGATGATTGGGCTGGTTGGGATGATGCCAAAGATGATGGATTTGATGTCTTTTATGAAGGTGCGTCTAATAGGAAAGGTGCTGGTCATAACAAAAAATCAGATTCAACCTGGACAGGGGGTGGCTTTCACTAAGGTTTGTAAATTATGCAATACTTCTTAACACACCTCTTCTCTTTGAACTAATAAGGTTAAAGGACTAAAGAATGGAATGAATAACATTGAGGGTTGAGGGTTTAACTATTATCCACAACAAATTTAAAAAAAAAAGTCATATAGTAGTTTAATGGTTAGTTTGAACTGTTTGGAGCTACATTTTCTTCCCAAATTTAATAATACTTCATATACTTGTTGTTTTTTCATTACTCATAAAAATAAAATATAATTAAATATACATTATCTTTACATTTTCTAGTCAATAAGAATGAAATGGTACATGGAGTGCTATAAAGTTTGAGATAGAATATGACCTCCCGAATGGATTAAGGAAGGGAGTAAAAGAGGTTGGATGTTTGACCCTAACCCACAATGAATACTAGCATTTGACTTTAAAAAAATGCTCTTACTTTTCTCTAAGTAACTCATATTTTACACAATATCTCCTTTCGTTATGCAATAATAAGATTGCTGCTTAACGATTAGGAGGTCATGTTATCAAATCCCGGAAATAAACTAACTTGTGAGTAAAATTTTGTACATTTATTATTTCCAAACTCCACTAAGTGAAAGCTTATGCAACAGTTGTTTCCCTTTGTAACTTCCATGACCACACATAATGGACTGTGAATACATGAAACACTCACAACAACGAATATTAATATACTATATTTGTCTATAAAAATAATTGTTACTCCTTATATTTTCTCTAAGTAGCTCATATTTTACACAATATCTCCCTTAGTTATGTGGTTGTTTCTTAACGATTACGAGATCACGTTTTCAAATCCTGAAAACAAACTAACTTTTGCTTATAGGATAAAACTATATATATCTACCTTTCTCAAATCGTACGTGAAAGGTTATGCAACAATTGTTTCCCTTTTTAACTTCCATGACCACGCTTAATGGACTTCCAATGCATGAAACTTGTTTGTGTGAGTTGTGGTCTTGTGGAAGAAGAATAGGGAAATAGCATGGGCTGCATGAAAAGACTCACCATCTTGCGATTGGAGATCTTTATTTGTGATTTTATTGTGTTATTATTTTTGTATCTAATGTAAGTTTAGTTCTTCTGATTTCCACTACATAGTTTGAAATAATATATCACTTGTTATACTTCTTGGACCAGGTTTGATCCATTTCTATTACCAGTTTCGTGATTGTTCTGTAAATGACAAGAATAAGGTAGCTTTCGGACTGATGGCATGCAAGCTGAGCAGAGGTGCCGCTAAAAATGATGTGTGACCCGCCAGTAAAGTTAGGGCCGGTCCGTGAGGATGTGCGCAGAAGGCCCATAATTATTTTTCTTTATATAATTATTTTTATTTCTATATAACAAAGTATATGTTATTGTTTTTATTTTTATAAAAATTTGTTGTGTTGTGAATTATTATTATTATTTTTCACATAAATTTGTTCAATAATTTTTTGGTTGTATCATTAGTTTATATTATCGTATAAATGAGGTATAATTGAAATAAGGATTTGATTTTAAATAAGAAAAATATGAAATTTTTTAATGCTCATTAATATCATCTTGTAAAATTATATTTGATCACAAGCCCAATAACTAACAATAATCGAACTCGAAAAGAAAGTATATCTTATATTCTCACAATTTGATATATATTATTGTATAAATATTACATCATTAAATCATTTTAATATATAATAAGTGCTCATTTTTATTTTGTTATCGCAATATATGTGTACTCCTCAATTTGATCAAAATTTAATATTCAAGCTTCGTATATTTAAATAAGAGACTTATTGGCCTATAAAATGTTACGACATTCATTTGATTAGGTAGAACTGTTAGGGATTTTGAAATATGTTATTATATGAAGTCTCACATTGCCTAGAATTGGACAGGTGGGCCCATGAGTATGCTAAGGTTTGTAATCCTTATTCTCTAATAATATATAGAGGTAGCCGCTCAACGCTTCCGGGGATGTAGGTACAATTGGCCGAAGTTCGTTACTAAATCTCTTATGTTATTCTTTTGTCTCCTCTATACTATTTACTATTTAATTGTTCGCTTGTTCCCAACAATTGGTATTATAGCCAATTGGTAAATGACTCTTAACTCATACGTTCAATCTTATGTCCTATATGACGGGTTGAGTTTTGTAAGAAAATGGAGGGAAATAGAAGACTCTAGAGTTATATTAGTGTAGTCCATAGCTCTCATTTTCTATTTCCATTCCATTCCAAAACTCAACTCATAAACATTCCATAAATAACTGAGGTTAGGGTTTGCTAACTAATGTGTTGATAGATACCCTCTATGAAATGCTTCCTTTATCAGTCGACTACTGCATGAATTTCATATTTTTGAACCTATGGTGTTTCTACTTCTTTCTGATTCACCAAGTTTTAGTTAAAAGTCCTGAGTTGTGGGTTTTATTTTTCTATGTATGATTAATACAAGTGATAGGGATCAAACTCCTCTAATTTGAGAAATTGATGGTGTATTCACCCTTGAATTGATATAGTAGATCATAAGATCCGAAATACTTTTTTTTCCTAAGATTATTGTTCATAGACATCACATAGAAATAACATCTGAGCAAATTAATATCAAATTCAAGCCAGTGGTGATTACAGAAAATAAAATTTAATTTAGCATAAGTAGATGTATTAAAAATAGAGAAATTGAATCAAGATTGTTTCAAAGAAGGAAACAACACTATCATTCCCATTTCATTCAGATCCAACATTACAATCCAACCACTAAAAACTACAAAGTAACCAAACATTCACAAGAAACCCCAAAACCAAAAAACAATTAACCACCAAACCCATAAAGGGTCCTTCCCTGTCTCTTCAAAGCATAAACAACATCCATAGCAGTAACAGTCTTCCTCCTAGCATGCTCAGTATAAGTAACAGCATCACGAATCACATTCTCTAGAAAAATCTTCAACACCCCACGAGTTTCTTCATAAATCAAACCACTAATTCTCTTCACACCTCCTCTCCTAGCCAAACGACGAATCGCAGGTTTTGTGATTCCTTGAATGTTGTCACGAAGAACCTTTCTATGCCTCTTCGCTCCTCCCTTTCCTAAACCCTTGCCTCCTTTTCCTCGACCAGACATGGTGAATTAAAGAAAGGTGTTGAAATGACAGAAATTGTGAGAGCTAGCACAAATGGGTTTTGTATTGTGGGTTCAATTTTTGATTTTGATGTGGGAATTGGTGTGGTTGGGGTTGTTTATATAGAGAAATGGTTTGAGTTTGGTGGGTGATTTGTGTTTTTTAAAAGTAGTTTTTGGCGGTTGATTTTGTTGTTATGGACGGTGGAGATTGGTATCCTAGTGATTTTATTTTGGAGGATTTGGCACGTTGATTGGTTTAGATTGACGGTGGTTGTTAGTTCTTGGGTATTTTGATGATGATATATGTGGATTGATGACGTGGTATCTTTTTTGGGAAATGGCAAGGTCTTTTGTTATTGTTTTTCCTTCCAGTGGAATACATCTGCTGACTAGGGATCTGATGACTATGGATGATGGCAAGGGACGTGGGCGGATGCACTAGTGTTTTTCTGTATCCAAATTTACAATATTTATAGGTACTCGTGTGGATAGTTGATATTTATGAATACTTAATGAGTTTTTAATTTTAATTATATATTTATATAATTTGTAATAATCAATATGTTAAAATAATTATTACATAATTAATATGATAGTTATATGATAAATTTATGATCATAGTCAAATATTTATCAATTATTATGAAATAATAATAAAATATATGATATATAATCTGAAAATAATAAAATATATATATAAAAATTTAATTAAAAATTAAATATATAAATTTGTAAGTACCTGCGGAGCGGGTATCACAAAACTCGCTTTCGCCCATATGTTATTATTGCGGGTACCTGTTATGGGTATTTCTACTGGTACCCATATGTCGGGTTTTTTGTCATTCCTACTAGTGAATCATACAATATATTTATCAATGTATCATTAATTATGTTTAATTTAAAATATATTAAAATTAAAATTTAAATAATTAAATATTTTTGATCAATAAAAAATAGTGGTATATGATATGGTACACTCTTCTGTATGTTACATAACCAAGAAATGGAATCTGTGGCTATTAGCTTATAATGATTGCTGACCGTTGATGTATTGTTGATAACAAATCGACGGTTCATGCAAACACTTGTGACTCTACGGATCAATGACGTGGCACGGACCTTTTGGGTTTGTCGTGGTTTTACAAACCAAAGATGAGAGTTGATATATGTTGTGATGGAATAATTGGAGATATTTTAATATATGTTGTGATTTATATTAGAGTAAATTACATTGACACCCCCTGAGTTTTAATGAAATTACATAAATCATCCTTCACTTTTCTACACTTACACAAACCTCCCATATTTTTTAACTTTCATTACATTGATCACCCCTGCATAAGAAAGAAGTGTAATCTTTTAAACAAAAAATGTGATAAATACAATTAAGTTAAACAAAATATGATATATTGTGTAGACAAGTCTAAATAATATACAAATCAATGTATCTTTATTATTTTTTGTTACAAAATGCATCAACAATTCTAAAGAAATATTGTTTAAATAGCTCTTATAATATAGTGTAATGTACCAAAAATATTAAAGAAATATTGACTCATATATTATTTGGACGTGTCTCCACAATATATCATGTTTTGTTTAGCTTAATTGCATTTATCACATTTTTTGTTTAAAAGATTACACTTATTTCTTATGCAGAGGTGGTCAATGTAATGAAAGTTAAAAAATAGGGGAGGTTTGTGTAGGTGTAGAAAAAATGAGGGGTGGTTTGTGTAATTTCACTAAAACTCAGGAGGTGTCAGTGTAATTTACTCTTTATTTTATCTATCTTATGCAAGTTATTTATCTTTTAATTAATAACATGGTAATTTTTAAATGTAATATATTATTTTTTTATTTATTGGTATCCAAGTAACTTATTTCTTTAATTTATAATAAGAAAAAAAAATTAATTTTCCATAATTTAATTCCAATGTTTATAAAAATTATAGTAGATTTTAATTTATTAATGTCCAAATAATTAAAATTGATTAAATTATTATAAAATATAAAAGTTTTGGGTAGTTTATGAGACTAAAATAATGTTTGTTATGTTTGAAAAAAATATTATTCTTAATTTATGAGATTAATATTTTACAAATAAAAATGAAATTGATATTCTCCAATAGAAATAGTCTTATTATAGAATCTTCTAATTATTTTATCAATAGTTACTCTCAGTATATCAATTTATAGATTTCAGTAACATTAAAATTAAGAGATTTTCAAAGTAAAATTCAGTTATATTGGTTTTAAACCGCACAAGTACAAATTAATTTAGATTAAATTGTTTAAAATTTAATAAAATTTATGTTGTCTTAAAACCATTTAATTTTATCATTTGAGATCCTTAATCTTTCTTACTATATTATAAGCAAGATTTTTCTCTTTCTGTTCTATTTTTATTTCCGACTTCTAGATATCATCTTATACTTGTTTTAGATGTATGATAAATATTTCCCAAATATGTAGGGGTAAAATTCTATGGACATATTACAAGTGGATAGAAGTGAATATTCACGTATTGATTGTTTAGTGTTATGTGTAACTAAGTTACTTGTGTATTGACACATAATAATATTTCTTTATCGACTGATTAATTATACATATATTACTTGTATATTAAGTATCAATGTTATTGTACACACGTGTATATATATATATAAGTAATGTTATATCATAACTTAATAAAATAAAATGACATATATAAGTAATCATTGTGTAAAATAGACACTTAACTTGGAGATTTGAAATATTAATTTACACGAAAAGTATATAATAATAAACCATCAATTTATTTTGATGAATGTTCAAAACACTTACATATAAATTATAGTTCACAAGATAAATATATAATAATCATAGTGTATAACATATTGATTATGTAACCATCAAAGATATCGTCAATAGGAAAAGTAATTGACACCACAATATACTCAACTTAACATTTCAAATTATTTAGAATCCTTTGTTGTAACCATTTGTCAGGGATTGTTAGACTTGCTTGTTTAATCAACATTTTGAATAATTTGATTAGCCACGTTGGTGTATTTGTCAGCATCAGGAAAATGCTTCTCATAAGTCATAGATCTCAATGGTGCTTTATTATTTGTAACTTCAACTTGGATGTAACTGATACCCTCCCAACTCCATCCACCCCATGCTCTAGTTGTTGGTCTCTAAAATCTCATAACTACATTTGGTACTTTGCTTTGAGCCATCTAAAATCTCTTAATACCGTGAATCATTTCTGAAACCGCTCATTACTACAGAGTGATGATCAAAATGGTCTTCATGGCTTATACCTTGTTTGGATGCTACATGAGTGAACATCAAGTTTCTACTGAAAATGCATAAAGACATGATGCGCACTTGGTATTAACATGTCAGTAATATATGAAACTCTAACATAATATAAATAATCATAGTCAACAAAAAAGAAATAAAATAAAGGTGCAATCAAACTATATAAGCCATTTTCAAGCAACTAAATACTACACTTAGAATGTCGAAATGAAATACTTGGCTCCCTAATATGATATCAAGGATTAAAATACAAGAGTGATTAACACAATTAAAAATATAGTAAATTACATTAACACCCCTGAATTTTAACCAAATTACATAAATCATCTATCACTTTTTTACACCTACATAAACCCTTAATTTTTATACTTTCGTTATACTGACCACCATTGCACGAGAAATAAATGTAATCATTTAAACAAAAAATGTAATAACTGAATTAAGTTAACCAAAACATGTTATATTGTGGAGACAAATCCAAATAATATATTAGTTAATACCTCTTTATTATTTTTGGTTCGTTACGATAAAGTATAAGAGCGATTTAAATAATATCTCTTTAGAAATGTTGATACATTTTGTAACAAAAAATAATAAAGATACATTAATTTGTATATTATTTGGACTTGTCTCAACAATGTATATGTTTTGTTTAACTTAATTGCATTTATCATATTTTTTGTTTAAAAGATTATACATATTTTTCATGCAGGGGTAATAAGTGTAATAAAAGTTGTGTAGGTGTAAAAAAGTGATGAACGATTTGTATAATTCCACTAAAACTCAAAGAGAGTGAGTGTAATTTACTCTAAAAAATATGTCCTCCTACTCAACTAACATGGTGGCAAATCTAGCTTACAGCGGAAGTAGCTACTGGCTTTTCCGAGTTTCAAAATCCCCCTGCCTCTGAGATCATTGAATAATTGATCAGTGCATCCACTATTTGTTGCAACATGAATGGAAAATCATGTTTCTGAAATATACATCGTAAATAATGAAAATAAATCTAAAATGGTAAGAAGGAGTTCGAACTTTACACAAAGGAATGAACAAATTAACAATGATCCACCAAACAAAAAGAAGCATAAAGAGAGAGAAAACTAACATACATAGTTGTTTGACGGGAGGAAAAATAAAACAATAAATTACCATATTTAAGGTCCCACATCTTGATGGTATTGACGTGAGAATCAGTAACAACTTGGGGATTCTGAAAATGTAATAACATCGGTCTCTAAGAAGAGAGAAAAGGGCTGGAAACATAAAGCAACACTAGGACGTGTTTGGTCTTTGGTGTTTCAAAGCTGCCTTTAAATGTTGAAGATTATCTGCAAACCATCTTATTGATAAATGTTGATTATTGACCAAAGGAGAAAATAATATACAACAAAAGAAGAACTTACATATCGTTGAGCCGTAATTACAAAGCAAACACTATTATCATGACGAGAAAGAGCGTAAATTTGCTTTTTCCTACATATATCCCAGATTTGAAAATTTAGTGCCAACAAAGCCTTTATGACCTTTCTTCTTTCTTAATAACAAAATCCAAATCATATTTAGAACTGTTTAGGAAAGAGCAATCATCCACCTAAATGGATCATAAACATAAGGTAACTAAATAACAGAGTTCATACCTGGCAAACAGAATCATGTCATCCAGTAAGGAAATCCAAGCAATAAACACCACTTTGATGACCATGATATCACCTAATAACCTAAAAATAATATCCTGTATTCTAGTAGCCAATTATCAAATTAGAGTTTATTAATTGCTTAAATTTCTAGCAAAAAAAAAAAGAAAACAATATTATATAACCTTATTCTATTCAAGATTCCAACATTTGACTTGTTTAGTAATATAATATTTCTTTTTTGTTGTTATCTCTTAATTTCTAGCAAAAAAAAAAACAATACAGAAATGATTATATGACCTTATTCTATTCAAGATTCTAATATTGTTAGAACTCAGAAATTAAGAGATAACAACAAAGAAGAAATATTGCACTACATTTTATTGATCAACTGATGCTATTTATAGCCTTATTTAAAACAGAAACGTAACCGACCACATTTTCCATGCCTATAATGTGGCCACTAAGAAACTGAAAAACAATTTTATTCTCCCTAAAGAGTAGGACAAAACGACTAAATATAAAACAGTTTTATACTACGAAACGGCTACATATCTCTAACATTTCCTCCCTTAAACTAATGCATCTATGTTTTATTCTAGCTTAAGCGAGCATGATGACTGTGTGCCTCGCTTAAGCGAGAGACGGACAACGATTTGGCTTCCAAACTGCAAATTGTCGCTTGAGCGACCCCCTCTCGCTCAGGCAAGAGTCACACATCGATTTTGGCTTCTAAAACTGTAAATTGTTGCTTGAGCGACACACTCTCGCTCAGGCGAGACACACACAATGGTTTTGGCTTCTAAAACTGTGAATTGTCGCTTGAGCGACAGCCTCTCGCTCAGGCGAGAGTAAAGCTTGACCCTTTCTCATTCTTTTTAGTAACTTCAACCATTCTAAGCATGCTACGAAGTTTCTCAAACTGCTACAACTTTATTGGTTTTGGCATAATATTTGCAATTTGATCGTGAGAGTTGCAGTAGCTCAACTCAACAACTCCATCATTCACCAAGTCTCTTAAGAAATAGAACCTTACATCAATATGCTTGTTTTCCTATGAAACACTGAATTTTTTGATAATTGTATAGCGGGGCTATTATCACATATAATTGCAGTTCTTGTCTTTTCTTCAACTCCAAGTTTCTTCACCACCCTTCTGAGCCAGACGCACTGACAAACACACAATGATGCTGCTAAATACTCTACTTCCGTAGTAGAAAGAGCAACCACTGATTATTTCTTTGAGGGCCAAGAAGTAGCATCATGCTCCATCATAAACACAAATCTAGAAGTACTTTTCCGATCGTCTAAGTCACTAGCATAGTCACTGTCTGTAAAGGCTGCAAATCTCAAGTTGTTTTCTCCTTTCTTATAAATAATCCCAAGATCAGTTGTACCTTTCAAGTACCTCAAAATTCTTTTTGCTGCAAGCCAATGTGACATAGTGGGACTGGACATGAACTTGCTTACTAGACTAACACCATACATCAAGTCAGGCCTAGTGACAGTTAAATACATAAGACTTCCTGTAAGTATCAGAGTGCAACTAAGAGGGGGGGTGAATTAGTTGTCTTAAAATAATGACCGCTTTTTCTGCAAAATCAAAGTTAAAGTGCAGCGGAACAATATGCAGAAAAATAATAGGAAATAAAATGAAAGAGATAAGGAGAAGAGAGTACACAAGGAGTTTTATACTGGTTCACCTTCTTGTCCACCGAAGGCTACATCCAGTACTCTTGCCGCACAAGAGATTTTTCCACTAAGAATTATGAGTTGTAATTACAATATCTCACCCCGAGATCTCTATGTACCTTACACACTCCCTAATTCTTATACCCTTGGAAAACCCCTTTCCAAGTGAATCAATTCCCTTTCTCTTCACACCCCGTGAAAGAAAGAATTGAATATATTCCCCTTTCTCTTCACACCCCGTGAAAGAAAGAA
>NC_032012.1:17384349-17384762 GCF_001865875.1 Lupinus angustifolius
GAATGAGTTCGGGATAAATGTCGTTTGTTTCACAGCAAAAGACAAAAAGGTTTTGTTGCCGCAAAAGAAAAGGAAATAGAAAATCATAACCTTCAAAGTTTTCAATCTTACCAAATTTCAGAGTGAAAATGGGTCTGCAGTGAAAATGTTCCTCAAAAACTTTGTGTTGATCATCATTAGCAAGAAGCTTTGCTAAATCGAGCGGGTTAGACTCCATAGATGTTCCTTACTCCTTTGTGAAGCATTGGTTTTCTGTTTCTTGGAAGAGGAAGTCATGGATGTGAGTTTGAAGTTTTAGGTTTTTGGGTTTTGGGATTTTGGGGTTTTTTGATTCGGGCCACTAATCACGAAAATAATGGTGTAGAAGTGTTTAGAATGAACAATGTGATATGAATAGACACAAAAATCATCCA
>NC_032012.1:17384862-17385390 GCF_001865875.1 Lupinus angustifolius
AATGCAATTTTCCCTTAAATACCTGCTTAGAGTAATCGGTTACTCACTTCTGATTAATCGGTTACTCTAACTTAAAATTTTAAAAATGACAAACAGCAGGTTTGAGTAACCGGTTACTCAAAGTGGGTAATCGGTTACTGACTCTAGAAAAACCTTTTTATGTAATATTAGAGCTATGAAAAAGATTTTAACCCAAAAATAGAAGCATATAAACATAAATAGACATAATTAAGTTCAAGTAGGCATGATATAACATGGTGAAGCATACACATAGTCATATAAAAGCATTTTTAGGACAAGTAAGCTTCATCAAGAATGCCTAGTTCAAGTCTAATTTTATAAAAAGGTTCTTTTGCCAAAGGTTTAGTGAAAATGTATGCTAGTTGGTTATGAGTATCAACAAATTCTACAGATACATCCTTCTTTTGAACATGGTCCCTTAGAAAGTGATGTCTTATATCTATATGTTTGGTTCTAGAATGCATAATCGGATTCTTTGTGAGATTAATAGCACTAGTATTATCACAT
>NC_032012.1:17385490-17385762 GCF_001865875.1 Lupinus angustifolius
TCAAGTCTAGCAACAGGAGCAAATGTTTCATCAAAGTCAATACCTTCTTCCTGATTATATCCTTGGGCTACTAGTCTAGCTTTGTTTCTAACAATAATACCATTTTCATCAGATTTGTTTCTAAAAACCCAACGGGTTCCTATAACATGCCTATTCTTGGGTCTAGGAACAAGTTCCCGTACCTCATTTCTTTCAAACTGGTTTAATTCCTCTTGTATAGCAAGAATCCAGTGCTCATCTTCGATTGCATCATCAATCTTAGATGGTTCAAT
>NC_032012.1:17385862-17386235 GCF_001865875.1 Lupinus angustifolius
GAGCTAGTTCTTCTAAGGACCTATTCTTTCTCTCTATAACACCATTTTGTTGTGGTGTTCTAGGAGCAGAAAAGTTGTGATTGATCCCTAGATCATTACAAAATTCTTCGAAAGAAGAGTTTTGAAATTCTCCCCCATGATCACTTCTTATAGCAGCGATTTTTAAAGATTTTTCATTTTGGACTCTTTTAGCATAAATGCTAAAGGCTTTGAATGCCTCATTCTTATGGACTAAGAGTAGAGTCCAAGTGTATCTAGAGAAATCATCCACTATAGCAAGAGCATAATAATTACCACCAAAACTTTTTGTCCTTGAGGGACCAAATAAATCCATGTGAAGCAATTGTAATGGTCTATCAGAAGAAACTATATT
>NC_032012.1:17386335-17387526 GCF_001865875.1 Lupinus angustifolius
TTGGACTTTTATGATCTTGTCTAAATTGTGATTTCTCTTGTTGAGCTTATTAAGTTCAAGACTTAATGTTAAAACTTAGGTTCAAGAGCAACACATTTTTGACATGAGGAAGAAGTGGGTTTTTCAATATCTTTCTTTAGAACTTTGTTATGGCTTTCCAAAATAAAAATTTCATTTTTCTGTTTTAGGAAAAGTTTGGAAATCTTAACAATTTCTTGATATAAATCATTGAAAGCATTTTGTAACTCATCATATGAAAAAGTATCATTTGGTTCAGAGTTACTAACCTCATATTCGTCATTTGAATTGTGTGAAGTCATCAATGAAATATGTGATTGCTTCTTAATTCTGAGTTCTGCATTTGAATCATCATCTTTATCTTCTGATATAACATCTGTTCTTCTATGCTTCTTGTCCTTCTTTCTTTTGAACGTATGATGCTTTTGTAGGGCTGGACAAGCACATTTTAGATGATATGGTTTTCTGCATATTGAGCATGTAGATTTTTGCTTTGATGTTGATGCTTCACTATTTGTTGTAGACCTTTGTATTTCTTTGGCTCCATGTATCTTTTCTAGAGTGTCCCAAATTTCTTTCGATGTTTTGCAACTTGACACTCTAAGGAATTCTTTTTCTTCTAGAGCCGACAGAAGAATATATTTGGCTTTAAGGCCGTATTGTACTTTCTTCTTGTCTTCATTATTCCATGAAGATTTTGGCTTTGTTTCCCTTATACTGTTGATGATAGTGAAGGGTATGTATGGTCCTTTTTCAATGGCATTCCATATGTCCAAGTCTTGAGACTCAATGAAAATCCTCATTCTGATCTTCCAGAAGTCGTAGCACTCTCCAACAAAGCTTAGAGGGTGGTTGATGTTAGAGCCTTCTCATAGGAAAGATCTTCCGGCCATCTTGGTTAGGATCAAACTTTGAGAGTAAATTACCCAAGTATAGCTCTGGTGCCAATTGTAAGTATCAGAGTGCAACTAAGAGGGGGGTGAATTAGTTGTCTTAAAATAATGGCCGATTTTTCTGCAAAATCAAAGTTAAAGTGCAGCGGAATAATATGCAGAAAAATAATAGGAAATAAAATGAAAGAGATAAGGAGAAGAGAGTACACAAGGAGTTTTTATACTGGTTCACCTTCCTGTCCACCGAAGGTTACATCCAGTACTCTTGCCGCACAAGAGA
>NC_032012.1:17387626-17397777 GCF_001865875.1 Lupinus angustifolius
AGTTGCAAAAAGTTCAAAGATAAATTCTAAGAAAAAGTGTGAGAGCTTTTGAGAGTTGAGAGAAAATTGTATGAAAGTTGTGTGTGTTTTTTGTGTGAGAGTTTAGAGCCTTTATATAGAGTTTACAAACACCCTTTGAAGGTTTCTGAAAGTGTATGAGTTGTTTGGAGTGAAGAGATTTCGTTTCGAGTGAAAACCTTGCACTTTGAAATCTGAAAAACACTTCCAACAGCTCTCAGTAATGGGTTACTCATTTGAGTAATGGGTTACTCAAACTTTCTGTCCACTTGAAATTTGAATTTTACAGTGAGTAATCGGTTACCCACTTTGAGTAATCGGTTAATCAAACTCTCTGTCCAACAGATACTTAAAATTTATTTTGAGTAATCGATTACTCACTTTGAGTAATTTCAGTTGGATAACTCTTTTCTCACACATGTAACCTGTTACTCAATGAAGTAACCTGTTACACACTATTTTTGAAAAATGTTTTAAGTCTTTTAAAAGTGTCTCACATTTTCTAAAAAATAGTTTGAGCAATTATACTTATATATACTTAAGAGTTTAGGATAGAATTACTTACAAAGACTTAATCTAATGTCTTGAAGCTTTATCTTCATTTGTATTCATAAGTCATCTTCCTTTTCTTCTTTTTGGTGATGTTGGTGTCTTCATCAAAAACCGTGCCAAGGTCAGGAGCAAAATCTTCTTCACACTAGGTAGTACAGTAAGTTCCCAAGTTTGATTCATCTCTATGGCTTCAGTTTCTATTGATATTGCTTCTCTCCAATTTTTGCTATGCATTGCTTCTTCAAATGAAACTGGATCATTCTCAATCATCATCATCATCATTACATTCAATTTTTCTTCTTCAGATAATCCTTCTCCTATTTCATAATATGTCATCGAGCCTAGTGGTCTTCTTCCTTGTTCACTCCTCCCTCCAGCCAATTTTCCATATGTATTTGGCTCATTTGAAGGTGCAAATGCCTTTATCGGACTGCTATTCAAATTGTTTGAACATGTTTCACCATTTCCCTCTTCATTTGGGTCATCCTTTCCATCATTTTCGTCATTATCTTCTCATTCTAATAAATCTTGCTTCATTTCTTCTTTTGTTTTGCCTTAGTTCCAACATTTTTCTTCTTCAAAAGTAACATCTTTTCTGACAAAGATCTTCTTTGAAACTGGATCATATAACCTCCAAGCTTTGGACTCATCACTGACTCATAGGAAGACACATTTTATACTCTTATCATCCAACTTACTCTTCCTTTGGTGTGGTATATGAACATGTGCTGCACATCCAAAAATTTGAAAATACTCCACCATTGGTTTCTCACCACTCCATACCTATGCTGGTGTTTTGTTTTTAGCTGTTATTATTGGACATCGATTTTGAATGTATATACACTATATCATAGCCTCAAGCCAGAATGCTTTAGGAACTTGCTTCTCGTTTAACATAGATCGAACATCATTCATAATCGTCCTGTTTTTCCTTTTGGAAACTCCATTTTGATGAGGAGTATAAGCTGCTGTCAATTGTCTACTAATGTCTTGTGATTGACAAAATTCTCCAAACTCGTTTGAGGTGAACTCACCACTAAGGGTAGAAACAGGTAAGACCGCCTATCAGGGGCCTATTACCGGCCTATAACAGGCTAGGCTAGGCCAGACTTTTTTCACGAACAGGCCAGGCTCAGGCTTTCTAAAAAGCCTATTGAGCTTAATAGGCCAAGCTTTAGGCCACCTAATAGGCCTATCAAGTCTAACAGACTGACCTATTTAGTTATATTAAATAAGAATATTAAAATTATACTATTTTAATATAAATAATATTATTATACATGTAATATTAATATAAAAATGTATATAAAAATATAATTTAATTATTAGAATTAGATGTGCATAACTAAAAATAAGCATATAAGCTCATTAAAATGTAGACATGGTAGCCTATTTAATGAGCATATAATATAATAGGCCTTTAAATAGGCTAACATGTCAGACTAGACTTTTAAACAGGTCAGACCTAGGCTTTGAATTTTTTTAAACATGCTAACAGGCCAAGCCCAGGCTCCTATATGCTGTATAGGTTAGGCATGTTTAAGGCAAAGCCTGGCCTAGCCTGGCCTGTTTCCACCCTTACTCACCACCCCTATCTGTCCTCAAACAAGTTATTTATGCACCTATCTCCTTTTCAACACAAGCCTTATATTTTTTGAATGTTACAAAAACTTATGACTTCTCATGTAAAAAATAAACCTAAGTTTTACGAGTAAAATCATCAAGTTTTACGAGTAAAATAAACCCAACTTAAGATGTACCTCTTGTCTTCATTTGAAGCAGGCTTGATAGGACTACATATATCTGAGTGCACTAGCTGAAGTAGCTTTGATGCTATCCACAAGCTCTTCCTCGGTACATGCTTTCTATGCTGCTTACTGGTTAAGCATGTGGTGAATATTTCCTTTGGAGATTTTAGAGAGGGTACGCCAATTACCATTTTCTTGTGGGTAAGTGTTCTCAGTCCGTTGTGATTCAAGTGCCTAAAGCGACAATGCCACATGTGAGCCTCTGTATCTGATTCAACTTCAGCTTGCAAACACAAGGATTTTTTCTGTTGCATAGAGGCTGACACATGAAATATTCTATTCTCACTCATGTTAGTTTCCATAATCAACCCCTCTCCCCCCCATAGGATGAAATACTTTGCAAGTCTCGTTCTAAATTAAAATGACTAACCCTTTCTCTTGAAGTTGTTCTATGCTTAATAAATTGTTTTTAAGGTCAAGAATATAGTAGACATCATATATTACTTGGGTTATTCCATTCAATTGCATCCTTTTGATGCCACTACCATTCTCATATTATTCCCCAGCTTTACTGTCTTGCTGAAATCTTCTTCCAAATTTAGAAACCACTCTTTGTTCCTTGTCATATGATTACTGCAGCCCGAGTCAAGATATCATATCTCTTCTCTCTTTAGTTGACGAGGTTCTTCCTAGGACATTAGCAAAATCTCTTCTTCTTCTTCTTCTTCTTCCAACTCAACATAATTTGCCTTCTTTTCCCAGCTAGGACACTTATATTGAAAGTGCTCCAACCTATGACATTTGAAACACTCAATAATTGCTCTGTTTAGAGGTTGTCTCCCTCTACCTCTGCCACATCCACCTCTAAACACACCTCGACCCCTTCCTCTACTTGATCTATCTTCTTGAGCCACTTTCAACACATGTTCTTCCTCTTATTATCCCTACACTCTTTGTTCATGGACTAGCCAACTACCATGTAACTCATCAATGCTCAAAGTACTCATATCATTTGACTCCTGTATTGAGCAAACAACATAATTGAACTTAACCGTCAATGATCTAAGTATCTTACTAACCATTGTACTTTGCTCCATTGTCTAACCATTTGACTTCATCTTGTTCACCATGGTCAAGGTTCATCCCAAAAAGCTGTCAACATTCTCTCCTTCTTTCATAGCAAGCAACTCAAACCCCATTCTCAAGGCTTGAAGTTGTGCCCTTTTCACCTTCGTGGGCCCTTGAGACTTCTGTTTCATTGAATTCCAAAGTGTCTTGGATGCCCCCCTATCAAGAATTGTTTCCAGGATTTCTCTATCAATTGCCTAGAGTAAGAAGTTCTTGACCTTCAGATCTTTGAGATTGGCCTCCTCCATGGCCTTCCTCTGCGTTTCACTTGCTGATATTGTCCCAATTACCACAACTGAGATCCCTTCATTAACTAGGCTCCACATCTCCTTGCTCCTGAGAAAATTCTCCATCATCATTTACCAATAATCATAATGACCATCAAACCTCAGAATGGATGGTTGCACAAACTTGACATCTTATCTCTCTATGTTTAACTCACACTTCTTATACACACTGTATCACTCTATATCAGGCCCCTTGCGGAGCTCTGATACCAATTTTTAGAACTCAGAAATTAAGAGATAGTCGCAAAAAAGAAATATTGTATTACATTATATTGATCAACTAAAGCTATTTATAGCCTTATTCAAAACATAAAAGTAACTGGCCTTATTTTCCATGCCTATAATGTGGTCACTAAGAAACTGAAAAAAATAGTTTTATTCTTCCTAAAGACTAGGACAAAACGACTAAATATAAAACGATTCTAATCTCCAAACGGCTAAATATCTCTAATAATCATCACCACCAGTAGAAAATATGTATGTATGTTTATAGCTAACAACAAGGCCTGTAAAAAATGTAAACTATCATTATTAACTTGGTTCGTATTTACTGTACCACTAATAATTAGTGTATGAAATCAACAAAATATAATCCAAATCAAGCACAAACATAATATTTGATTGTTAGAGAAACACAAAATCAAACGTGTAGCATAAGAGTACCACTCTCGGTAACATTTCATGCACATGGCATGATTGCAATTAGGCAAGACAATTTTATTATTCTCATTCGATGTCTATGTGAGAACATTGTCTATAGTCATCATCATCTATTCTATGATACCTCTCCATGCATACAACCATTTGCTTTTTATCCTACGTATCAGTAACACCTTTTTGAAGTTTCATCAAATAATGATAAATGACAGCAACTCAAAGAACAACATAAAAATGTTAGCAATTAACAAAAAAAAAACTAAATAGTAAACAAAAACTTCTATTAGATTCAAACAAAAAGGAAGATGTACCATACAATTCTCTAATATTGGTTATTATTTCTTGAAAAGACATTATGGTTGTTGTTAGGTATCAGTGGACAGAACACACCTAGAAGGGGGTTGAATAGGTGTCGCGGTTACCAATTACCGCTTTTGCACCGAAGCCATATTCTTGAAAAAGCCCCAGTTAATCGATTAACACTCTGTCTTAATCGATTAACTCACATAAAACAACAAGTTGCAAAGTGGCTTCTTGTTCAGCCACTCATCGATAATCAGATACAGATACAGAAAATATACTTGAACATAATTAAACTCAATATGGCAATATTACAATATTCAAAATAGTCAGCTACAATTAGGAAATTATTACAACTTAAAATTAAAGAAATTAAGGATAGAAAAAGCCTACAACAAGGAATTTTATCCTGGTTCGTTTGGGGGTCCACTTGCAAACTACATCCAGGCATCCCCTTCTGATCTCGAGAGATTTTCTTCACTAATATTGAAACAAATGTATTTTTACATGCACACTTCTAATACACAAACTTAGATGCTCCCTTCTTGAATCCAAGAACCTAATTTCTCGGTTTGACTCACCTTATCACCTAAGAAAACCTTTCTTATGATCTAGCCTCAACCAAGAAACGTTCTAAAATCAAGACCTCTAAGCCTTGGTGAAGACTCACTGAGGCTCTTTGGTGGTACGACACCAAGAGACTATTTCCCTTATTACAACACTAAAAACAGTACAAAAAATAGAGTATTATCAAGCACAATATAGCTCAAAATATCACAATTAAATCTCAGCTAAAAACTCTATACAAGACTCACAAGTAAGCATGAATATGTATGAGTTAATTGATCTGCGAAAACAAAGAATTTCTATCCTAGAATTCTTCTAAAGAAATGCAAGAATCATGTAAAAGAAGATAGCAAATGTTAACACATTAATCATATGAAATTAGATCACAATTAAACCATAAATATGATATTATCTCTCACTATCTCACTATGCATTTCTCCCTGCCTAAAATGACACAAATGAGCACGAAAAATATGCAACTTAGCAATTCTAAAATGAATGATATGATGTATGATGCAAGACCTAAAAACATAGTTTATATAGAAAAGCTTTCTGATGCCGAGTTAATCGATTAAGTGCCCTTTTAATCGATTAACAGGCTGTTTAAGAATGGTTGAGAATAACTGAATTCAGTTTTTCAGTTATCTGTTAAAATTGATTTCACGCTAATCGATTAACTCATTATTTATATGTTAAATGATAAAATGGTAAACTACCTATATGTTATGCTTATCACCTATACATGTTTTACCAATATATTATACCTATGATGCACAAATAACATGTATGATATATGCATGAACATATAATAATCTAGATGGCATGTCTCATGTAAATGATTTGATTATTTTTAAGACTTGTGAATTGCATCTAGGTTTACCTAACCTAGACTCAATATCTAAGACACATATCTATGACTCTAAAAATGACACTTGTAAGACTTAGTCTAGATATGAGATCTTTGAGTCCATGACATGTTGATTTATTGAGTCATGTTCAAGCTTTTAATGAATCCTTGTCTTCATCAAAACATAGGCAATTTAATAGTGCAATACTTTGACACTTGCACTTTCGATCTCCCCCTTTTTGATGAGGAAAAACTCCACACCAAATCTTGTTTTGATGCATAACTTGATGATGGTTATAGAATGAATGCATGATTATTAACTTCAAAGTTAAAGCGCATAGCTAGACAACAGAAGCTGTATATTTATTTACAACCTGCAAATCACATCAAACAACAAAGCAACCTTTTTCCCCCTTTTGACATTATCAAAAAGATAAACGAATTAATCAAGTCAAAAGTAAGAATAGTGATATAATGAAATCAAAGAGTAATCAATCAATTAAATTTGGGGATTCAATTAATTAACCAGTTGAAGGAAGCTTGAACAAATGTACATGTTTACACGAATTTAATCGATTAAGAGAATGCATTTAATCTATTAAGTTGACAGAATATAGTAAATGAACAAGGTTAATGGCATAAAACGTTATACAATTACAAATTAAACATGGAATGATCAAGCGATATTATTATAACGTGTTTACAGCAGGCTCAATCAAACATAATAGATGCAGATAACCAGTCACGGTCAAGTACCATTAAACAATATTCATACTATATATGACATAGATATGCATATGATATAGGTAATATAATATGAAAATCAACAACAATTAAAGTTCAATATGATATCATGCATATCAAGTAATAAAAGTTTAGCAAAAGTAGATGGAAACTATTACAACCCAAACAAAAGCAAAGAAGCAACATGTCTCAATAGTACAACCCAACAAAAGACTTGAAAAATTAGCCAATAAAAGAACTAAACCAAAGGAAACCTATGGTCTAAGGTCTTCTAATCTAAGGATACGGAGGAAGGTCTCTGTCATGAGGAATGGTCAGACTTCTATCTCCCTAAATGAGGACTCTTAGCTTCTCAAATTCTGCATAATACCTATCATTATGTACTTCAATAGTGTTTAGAACAAAGCTCCTCATAGACTGATAGTGGTTATCAATGTACGTGACATGTCTTTCGTCAAATTGCTCCAAATCTATATGATATGAGTCCTTCAAAGTCTGAAATGTAGACCCTTCAGCATATGCTCCATTGCATCCAATTGAGCTAATCCAAAGGGTGGTACCTGCGGTGCTATTCCAGACGACTCCCCCTGAGTTCCTACATTAGGCTGATCTGTTCTTGCCTGATTCTCATCTCCAGATAAGTCCAAGTCCACAGTAGTGTTATAATCCTCTTGGTATTGCCAAGTATTTCCATACTTGTAAATACCCATCTTGTGGATCAGACTTTCACTAACCAGGTGAACTTTATCAGAAGACTCCATGATGATGGTATCAGACACATCAATATGCAGATAATCGATGATCCTCAAAATGAATATGCTATAGGGAAGTCGCTTGGATTGTGATGTTGACACACTTTACATGACCTTCAGAATCTCCACAAGCCAATTCATCATGACATTTTCCTTAACAGCATACATAAACCTTAAGTCATTCACAGTTGGTTGTGCATGATTCGTGTTTCTCTGAACTAAGATGTAAGCTATCAGATAGTGCAATAGTCAATTTTCCACAGATAATGGTCCAGCTTTTTTTAATTCTCCTTGGATATATAGATGGGGACCTCTCAAACAACACTTGTAAACCTCAGCAGCATCGAATGAATTCTTGACCCAGTCGCAATTACCAATGCTAGCACCATTGGTTGATAAACCTCCCACATTCATGAAAATATCCTCACTCAGCTCAAATAGCTTTCCAAAAACCATAGACCAATACTTCCCATCCTTGTATCTGAAGTTGGTATAAAATTCTCTAACTAAGACATAGTAAATATTTCCCTTCAATTCCAAAAAGGTGACAGCTCCTTGAGCTTACATACCTTGCGGAAACTCAAAATTTTGTTCCACCATCCAAGTTAAATCGTCATACCTGATGTAAGTTGGTTTCCTCCCATGAAACTTTGACAACCGAGTCTCCTACAATATAAAAGATTAGTAAGGGTCTCCATAGTTCTGCCTCACATTCAAATTCGGTGGTATAGGAACGAGAGTCCTTCGTGGGCGTTAAGCAGTTGTCTTAATCCTTTTTTACTGACCTCTTTCCATTTTGAGTGCAAAACTGAGTTGAAGAAGGATTTTTGGGGAACCTAACCTTAGGGTTTTGGAAATGGGGAAGTGGGGGTTTTGGACAATTTTCAGAGGAAATAGGATGAAACGAAGTGCAATGTGGGTGAAGGGTGAGGTTTATTCTTCTTTTTGGCTAAGAACTCAGATTATGTTGTTGCCTCTGAGATTTTGAGAGAAAAGAGAGGATTTGAAAAAAAAATGGCAAAACGCTTCTGGTTTTGTTATATCTGCTGCCGTTAATCGATGAATCATAGTTAAAATTCCAGATTTTCAGAAAAATGAGCCCAGGTAATCGATTAAGATGGAACATTAATCGATTAAATTTCGTGAAAAATATATGTTGGCTACTGGAACTCATTTTAATCGATTAAGGCTTATGGTGAATCGATTAATAGGCATCAGATTTGGAGAAACAAGATGGTTTTTGAGTTTTAGGAGCATGCAAGGATAGCTAACATATATCAAAAAAAAATTATGCAAACACACATACATATAGTGCAATTTATAATATATCATGGATCATATTAGGAATAAGATGCATTCAATAAGTATTCATTTTGAAGCATATTAGACATTTGGCATGCGATGCGCATAATAAAGAGTTAGACGATTTTAATCAAGATATTTTTCATCAAGGATTCCAAGTTCTCTTCGAAGAACATAGAAGGTATCTCGTGAGAGGGGTTTGGTGAAAATATCAGCTAATTGCTTAATAGTTTCAACAAATTAAAGCACATAGTCGCCCTTTTGAACATGATCACGCAAGAAATGATGTCTAATTTCTATATGCTTGGTTCTCGAATGCAAGACGGTATTCTCGGATAGGTTTATGACACTCTATTATCAAATTTAATGGGTATCTTTTCTAGTTTAAGACCAAAGTCCTTAAGTTGCTTCTTCATCCATAGGATTTGAGCGTAACACACACTGGCGGTAATGTATTCTGCTTCAGCAGTGAACAAAGCAACACATGCTTGCTTTTTACTATGCCATGCAACTAAGTAACTGCCTAGTAAGTGACAAGTCCCACTAGTGCTCTTCCAATCCAGCTTACATCCAGCAAAGTCGGAATCGGAATACCCTAACAAGGATAATGAGGCATCCCTAGGATACCATAATCCCGTATTTATTGTTCCTTTTAAATATCTCATGATGCGTTTAACAACACTATAGTGTGAATCTTTAGGAGATGCTTGAAATCTAGCACGCATGCCAACACTAAACATAATATCGAGGCGGCTCGCAGTTAAATATAATAAAGAGCCAATTATCCCTCGATACTTTGTTACCTCAATCGCATTTCCCTTTTCATCTTTGTCTAGATAGCAAGCGGACGCCATAGGTGTAGAAGCTTCTTTACATTTTTCCATGTCGAACTTTTTGAGTAACTCCTTGCAATACTTTGATTGATGAATGAAGATGTCACTTTCCATTTGTTTAATTTGTAGTCCAAGGAAGAAAGTCAGCTCATCCATCATCGATATCTCAAATTCTCCCCGCATCATCTCAGAAAATTCTTTACAAAGAATGTCATTAGTAGATCCGAAAATTATATCATCAACATATATTTGAACTAATAATACATGATCATATAATCTACGAATAAGGGGGGTAGTATCAACCATACCCCTCACGAACATTTTTTCCAAGAGGAAAGAGCTCAATTTGTCATACCAAGCTCTGGGAGCCTGTTTTAGACCATCAAGAGCCTTCTTGAGCTTATATACATGGTTCG
>NC_032012.1:17397877-17406459 GCF_001865875.1 Lupinus angustifolius
TATTTCCCTTTTCATCTTTGTCTAGATAGCAAGCGGACGCCATAGGTGTAGAAGCTTCTTTACATTTTTCCATGTCGAACTTTTTGAGTAACTCCTTGCAATACTTTGATTGATGAATGAAGATGTCACTTTCCATTTGTTTAATTTGTAGTCCAAGGAAGAAAGTCAGCTCATCCATCATCGATATCTCAAATTCTCCCCGCATCATCTCAGAAAATTCTTTACAAAGAATGTCATTAGTAGATCCGAAAATTATATCATCAACATATATTTGAACTAATAATAAATTATCATCTAATTTACAGATAAAGAGTGTAGTATCAACCATACCTCTCAGAACCCTTTTTCTAAGAGGAAAAAGCTCAATCTGTAATACCAAGCTCTAGGAGCTTGTTTCAGGCCATAAAGAGCCTTCTTGAGCTTATATACATGGTTCGGATATTTAAAATTTTCAAAGCCGAGAGGTTGATCAATATATACCTCCTCTTGAATGTAGCCATTCAGAAAGGCACTCTTGACATCCATTTGAAAGAGCTTAAAATTCATAATCGATGCAAAGGATAGAAGCATCCTAATGACCTCTAATCTGTTACAGGAGCATAGGTCTCATCATATCGATGCCTTCCTCTTGGTTGTAGCCTTTGTCCACTAAGCGTGCCTTATTTCTAATGATCAAGCCAGATTCATCTAGTTTATTTCGAAAGACCCATCTAGTACCAATCACTAGATGTTCTTTTGGCTTAGGGACCAAGTCCCATACATTATTGCACTTGAACTGGTTTAGCTCTTCTTGCATAGTTATACCCCAGTGCACATCCTCAATGGCCTCATCGATGGTCTTAGGCTCAATTTGAGATACAAAAGCAACGAAGTTACAGAAATTACGTAAAGAACTACGGGTTACCACTCCCGTAGAGATATCACCTATAACTTTGTCAAGTGGATGATCTTTCTTAGTCTTCCACGTGATTGGCATGTTCTGATGCTCATCTTGGTCAATTTGCTCTACTTGTTCTTCTTTGTCCTGGTCCATGTCCTTATAGTATGCTTCTTCTAAAGCACCTGCAACATCATCAGAAAATACTTTTCTCTTCTCTTTTGGAGAAGATTCATCAAAGTGAACATGTTCAGACTCTTCTACTTGCATGGAATACTTATTAAACACTCGTTAAGCTTTACTATGCAATGAATACCCTAAAAATATACCATCATCAACTTTTGAATCAAATTTTCCTAGTGCTCTTTTTCCATTATTTAATATAAAGCATTTACATCCAAAAGCATGAAAATGAGCAATATTAGGTGTTCGGCCTTTCAAAAGTTCATAAGGAGTTTTCAAACAAGTATTCCTCAAGAGTATATGATTCATCACATAGCAAGTAATATGCACTACATCAGCCCAAAAATACTTATGAACCTTGCTCTCATTTAGCATGGTTCTAGCAAGGTCCTCTAGAACTCGATTCTTCCTCTCAACAACTCCATTTTGCTGAGAGGTACTAGGAGTCGAGAACTGATGCATGATACCATGTTTATTACAAAATTCATCAAATTGATGGTTTTCAAACTCGCCACCATGATCAGACCGAATGAACACAATTTTAAGATTAAACTGATTTTGAATTTGTTTGGCAAGGTTTTTGAAAGATTTAAATGCATCACTCTTAGAAGATAAAAATAACATCAATGTGAATCTAGAGAAATCATCAACAATTACCAAAGCATAGAAACTAACACCAAAACTCATTATTTGAGAAGGTCCAAATAAGTCCACATGGAGAAGCTCCAGAGGTCTTGTTGTGGATATTACGTTCTTTCTACTAAAAGAGTTTTTAACTTGTTTACATTTTTGACAAGTATCACAAGTTTCATAAGTTTTGAAATCAAGTTTTGGTAGACCCTCAACCAAATTATTTTTAGATAGTTTATCTAGATGTTTTACATGAATATGAGTGACACGCCTATGCCAAAGCCAAATATCATTTACTTTAGAAGCAAAACATTTGGAAAATAATGTAATGACATATTCTAGGTTAACCATATAGATGTTATTAATACGATGTCTGACAAATTTTACCTGATTAGATAAATTGTCACAGATTATGCAACAATCAGAGTGAAAAGATACACGATTACCTTTGTCGTAGAGTTGGCTAATACTCAATAGATTGTGCTTCAGGCCTTCAACATATAGTACATTATCAACAACTGCGTGGGTTGAGTTGCCAATTATTCCGGTACCAAGTATATTTCCTTTGTTGTTGTCTCCATACATGATAAACCCTTTTTCTTTTAAGGATAAATCTAGGAATTTTGATCTATTTCCTGTCATATGTCTCGAGCATTCACTATCAAGATATCAATGATGTCCATGTGCTCGTAGACATACCTGCAAAATAGATCACTTGCCTTTTTCAGGTACCCAATTTATATTGGGTCTTTTTATGTTAGTAACCAGGGAGTCATCTCCCTTTTTCATCCAGACATATACACCACTAGGTATACCATATTTCCTGATATAACTGTGAACACTCAATTTTGTCCGGCCTAGCTATAAAATTTATACAAATACAAAAAATATTCAAAACAATAAAATTTAAATAATATCATTTTATAATGTTTCAGAACCAAGTTTATCTTCGAATTATCATCAACTTGTTATTTAACTGGTTAATCCTTAGACACCATGATGTCTTTTGGGTTGTTTCTTGCTATTTTGTGAAAACCAAGTTTTCCCTGAACTCATGTTCCGTTACAAATATTATCATAATCAGCACAAATACTAATTACAATCATTGGAAAGAGTAAGCATGAAAGGAAATAATATGTTCCTTCTACAAGGAAAATATTAACTTGCTGGAATGTTATCGATGTTACCAGTCTCTAAAAGTGCAAAAAATTAGAACGAAATTGTTTTCCAATAAGGATAATAAGGCAATAAAGCACATTCAAATAAAAAGGGGTATTCCAACACTTCCAAGTCCCAACTCATCACCGCTTCACACCATATCCTATTATCCTCAATCTCTTCTGTCCATTCCTCACATAACATTCCCAAAACAAAAAAAACAAAAAACAAACCCCCCAGCAACCTTGAACACGTATACAACTGAAACAAACTTGTTACGCCATATTTTTCATTGTTTGGCTCGCTTGGGATACCCTGTACTTCAAATATGTAGCTTTGAAAATTCAGAAGAGTGCTAAGCATCAACACTAGCCAATCCAATAAAAGCCAAACCAAGCCAGCTAAAGTAAGCCCCACTTTCTGTGCATAAAAAGATATTCACCTAGATAACTCATTGTGGTGGCTAGGAGCCACTAACCATAGTAATCCTTTTCCACCTACAAATAATATAACATCCATGTTAGCAATCAGAGACAACAAAGAGAGCTGCCACACATCAATCAGATACACAACTCACATCTACTATCTATAACACATCACATAACACACTGAATACATTCCATCAGACCACACAACAGTCAGAGAGTGCATATACTTATACAACCACAGAATACGCACATAAATCAGAAACAAAGAAAAGCAATACATTGAAAAGAGAGATATTTGGTACGCATCGGGGAGTGAGAAATGGCCAAGATATCAACAGCTAGAGAAAAGAGGATTAGCAGCAAGTAAAGGCAGTGACAGCAAGAGATATTTGGTCACAAAAAAAAATATATATGCCTTTACTGGATGGGAACGTAAGGCAGTTTTAAAATAATCTTGATTTGGCTCTTGAATGAATTGGTATCCAAATCCACTTTCATATGCAAAATACACACACAATATATCTAAACACAGATATAAAGCAATTAAACAAACCAGCAAATAGCCAATTTCAGTCATAAACCAGCCATAAAGACCAAAGGCAACTCAGAAATCATAGGTCCTTCAGTTACAAATCAGCCATCATTGACAACATTCATGGGCAGTTAAAGTATTGAAATCAGAAAGCAAAAGTCATGAGATTTCAAAAAGGGCAGTTTCAGTCAGTAACTCAAAAGGTTTTTGCACTAGCTCATACTCAGCTATAAATAGCAGTTCCATTCATCAGCAGGGGGATATCACAACACATACAAAAAAAGGAGAGGGCATACAGTTATAGTGCAATCAAAAGGCTTGAGAGAGAACACTAAACGCTAAAAAAGCATTCAGAAAGACAAGGAGATCATCCGGAATTAGCATACACACACACAAACCACATAGTGATAGACGCAGTAACAAGGGACTAGAGCATAGAAAATTCAGGAAGAGACCACAACGCAGAAAAGATAATATATCACAAGTACACATAGGATTTCCAGAAGGATTGGCACTCAACAAAAGGAGAGGGGCCAAAAAAGCAACAGCTAGGGAACATAGCTACACATACATAACCACAAGAGAAATCAGCCAAGAGAGAGTGCAGTAAGGCATCCAGAAACAGGAAAGCAGGAACGAGATTGCAACAGAACATAAGACATCATACATCATACATCATAGCAAGAGACCACACTCAGGAGGATTAAAAAGGAAGAAGCATAACTCAAGTAAGCACTTAAGCCCTAAAAAATTCTATGAACGTTCCTTGCTTTATATGGCTTATGCATTAGACTTATAAGATTATTTCGTAACCATTGCTAATCAGTCATAACACAGAAATACATATACATATATTGGAATGGAAAAATCAAAACTGAACTTTGTTTTAGTCTATATGTCTCCGCGAATTGATGCCATTAATATGATTATGCAAAATTCTAATAGAAAAATGGATTATTCCCTTATCATTAATCTGGAACCCAGTGAGCCTCACGCAAAAGATAGAGGTTCAAAAAGAAAAAAGAAAGTAGTTACCCCTCCTCTAACCTGATGTGAGAGGACGCCCTGGTTTAATCAATACGGCGCGTATCCTCAGTGCTCTTCAATCTGTTTTGGTTCGGCCTTTATTGGCTATGGGTTATCGTTCTGAAAGGATAAATTGAGACTATATGAGTTCACGAAATCAAGAAAACTGAGAACCAAGTAAAAGGCAATAAGTTGACAGAAAATAATAAAGTGAGGAGTACCCAATCCGGGATCACCGTAACCCGTCATAGAGAGCTTTTGCGAACCACCCGATTCAAATTCGGGGTAGTGACAGTGAGACCATATCATTGCCAAGAGGCCTTAGAGGATTGACATTATTGTCTTCCTCCACCAATTTAAAGCTGACATCAAAGAGGTAAAGATGGAGTTAGGGATTTCGATTCCTTTTGTTGCGAGAGAAAAAGGAAGGGAATAGCATGCGAGGCGGCATCACCGAACCATCACCGTCTCACATTCACCGCGCTACCACCGTGAACCACCTTGGTCGTGATTGTTGTTCATCGCCGTTGGAGGACAAAGGTCAGTCACCGTCGCTTCCCCGTCGTGCCCTCCTTTGCCACCATCGCGAATCACACCCGCCTGGTCCTAGCCACGAACCGTGCTCTTTACCGCCGCTGCCATTGAAGGAGGAGAAATTTGGGAATTAGGGATTTAAATCCCATTTTCCCCTTTCAATTCACGTTTCTGCGTGAAGCAATGAGGGAAATTACCCTTAATTACTTTCCCCTCCAATTTGTTGTCTTGCCTGATTTTATTTTATTCTTTGGTTTATTTGTGCCAATACTAATAATTGTAGGAAATTTTAGTTAAATGGAAATAGTTAGTATATGTTATATCTTATAATTATCTATTAGTATGTGTATACATTAATCTAAATCTCATCGATGCTTATTTTTATAAAAGATTTAAAACTATCATTTAGCAATAAGAATGTTAAGAGGAATTTGTTTTAAGGTAATAATAATTGGAAAACTATTTTACCAATTAAAAATGGAATTTTTATAGCAAGGTTATGGTTCGAGTTGTCTCTAACTTCTCTGAAAACGAGAAGAAGGTCTACAACCAACACCGTCTCTAAACTATTAATTTTATATGTATAATTAATAAACTATTTTATCTCTAAAATTTTATAGGTGTGAATAATTAGAAACTATATCACCAAATTAATCATGGAATTGTTATAGTAAGGTTATGGTTCAAGTCGTCTCTAACTTCTCCGAAAAATGAGAAGAAGGTCTACGACCAACACTATCTCTAAACTATTAATTCCATATATATATATATAATTAATAAACTATTTTATCGTTGAATTCTATATATATAAATAATTAGAAACTATTTTACCAAATAAATTTCATGAGATTTTTATAGTGAGGTCACGGTTCGAGTCGTCTCTAACTTCCCTGAAAATGGGAAGAAGGTCTACGACCAATACCATCTCTAAAACTATTAGTCTCAATGAATCGAAACAATTACATATTTTGAACAAAATTCAAATTAACCAACTTAATAAACTAATACTTCTAAAACCTATCGGTATTTTCCAAATCATTAGCAATCAACCAAAGTAAAAACAAATTTTAAACTAGAACTACGTAAGCCTTGATCCCCTTAATAGGGGTACGTAGGACCAAAGTCAATATTGTCAGGCTCAATAATAAAAATAAATAATTTTAAATGAATAATTTTTAGGGGTATAAAAGTTCATGTTATTAGTGAGGGTACCGTTTTAATACAGGCGAACGGGGTGCTAATACCTTCCCCGATCCGTAATCGACCCCCGAGCTCAGAATCTCTACTTCAAAACCATATTATCCTAATTGGGCTTATTATTGAGTTTTCTACGTTTTAACTGCAAAAAACGTAGTGGCGACTCCAAATCAATAAGGAGAGGTAGAAATTGAGTTCGCCTCCTCCCAAGTCGTAGAGCCGGTCTTCCAACCGAAAATCGGGTCGCGACAATAACAAGAGTAGGAAGTGTGGTCATGCGTACCACAATAAAAGCATGTAGGGACGTTCTTATTATAAAATTTCTTATTAGTCCGAGTTACAAGTCTCCTATATGGTCTTCTCCTACACATAGGGGGAATATATCCTAGTCCAGTATGGTCACCAATATTTCTAGTTTGACTAAGCATAGTGTCTAACAGGTTCTGACTCTCTGTGAGTTTTACGAGTTTTTCATTAAGCTTCAAATTTTCACTTTTCAAAGTCTTGCAAGAATCACAGACAGTTGACTGACATAAATTATCATCAGAGCAATTGCATGTGTTACAAGAAAATATTAGATCTAAAGCTTCATTTTCAAGTTTTAGCTCGTCTAGTTCTTTTTGTAACAAAACTATTTTATGTTCATTTAGAAGGATTACCCGCTTTCTATCAGAACTAATCCTAGCTAATTTCTTTAATTCATCATGCAATTCGACATAAGCATTATATACGTCCTCATAAGGAGGTGAGTTATCAGAAGAAGTAGATGAGGTGTTAGAGTATACCTCATTGTTTATATCCTTTTATTCTGAGTCGCAAGCTTCATTTGTTCTGGTCATTAAGCATAGCTTGGCGGTCTCCTCTTCATCTGAGGTGCTTGATGTCGTATCTTCATTTGGTACATCCCAGACTATGTAGGCTTTCTTTGACTTAAAGTCCTAAGAAGTGCTCTTTTCCGAATCAACTTTCTTGAGATAAGTAGGACATTGAAACCTCATATGTCCTGGCTTACCACATTCATGGAAGGTGAAGCGCTCTTTGTTACCTTTTCCTTTTCTAGTTGACTCACACGCTTCTTTCTTCTGAAACCATTTAAAGCCTCATTTCCTTAAGAATTTCCCGATTTTTTGTACGAGAAGGCTCAACGTTTCATCATCAATGTCTGAATCAGAATCAACATCTTCTTTCTCTTCAATAGGTTGAGACGTTGTTGCTTTGAGAGATATGCTTTTATTTTTACGGTCTGATTCCTCATGCATCATCAAGCGACCAAGCTCCATCTCATGCTCTTGAAGCTTTCCAACTAATGTTGCCAAAGGCATGGAGTCAAGATCCTTGGATTCCATGATAGTTGATACTTTAGATTTCCATCTCCTGTCAAGACAACGCAAAACTTCATTAGTTAATTCTCCTTTGATAAAACATTTATCTAGAGAAACTAAATAGTTTACTATGTGTGTGAATCGCTTTTGCATGTCGTCGATAGATTCACTTGGCAACATACGAAAAAGCTCGTACTCATGTGTCAGGGCATTCATCCTTACACGCTTGACTTTGCTAGTGCCTTCATGAGTCACTTGTAAAGTCTCCCACATTTCTTTGGAACTTTCGGATTGTGAAACCCGAACGAACTCATCATGTGATAGGGCCGACGTGATGATGTTTTTAGCATTTAGGTTGTATTGAACCTTTTTACGTTCATCATCGGTCTATAGACTCTTAGGCTTTTCTTTCGGTTCATCATTCACTAAATGCATTGGGACGAAAGGCCCATTGACTACGGATTCCCAAATATCCTAGTCAACGGCTTCAATGAATATCTTCATCCAGACTTTCCAGTAGGCGTATCCCTCGCCACTGAATACGGGAGGGCGGTTAATGGATGCGCCATCACTGCCAAAAGGGTTGGTGGAACCCATTTGTTTTCCTTAAGGATCACGCATATGCGGTTGAGCTAGCACGCCGTACTAGCTCGGATACCACTTGTTAGGTATAAGTGGACATAACACACCTGGAA
>NC_032012.1:17406559-17453459 GCF_001865875.1 Lupinus angustifolius
GAATAGGCGTCGCGATTACCAATTACCGCTTTTTGCACCGAAACCCTATTCTGGAAAAAGCCCTAGTTAATCGATTAACACTATGTCTTAATCAATTAACTCACAAAAAACAGCAAGTTCCAAAATGGCTTATTGCTCAGCCACTCACCGATAATCAGATACAGATACAAAAAATATACTTGAACATAATTAAACTTAATATGACAATATTACAGTATCCAAAATTATCAGCTACAATTAGGCAATTATCACAACTTGAAATTAAAGAGATTAAGGATAGAAAAAACCCGCAACAAGGAATTTTATCCTGGTTTTTTTACGAGTCCACTTGCAAACTACATCTAGGCCTCCCCTTCTGATCTTGGGAGATTTTCTTCACTAATATTGAAACAAATGTATTTTTACATGGACACTTCCAATACACAAACTTAGATGCTCCTTTCTTGAATCCAAGAACCTAATTTCTCGGTTTGACTCACCTAATCGTCTAAGAAAACCTTTCTTACGATCTAGCCCCATCCAAGAAACGTTCTAAACTCAAGACCTCTAAGCCTTGGTGAAGATCTCTTTGGTGGTATGGCACCAAAAGACGATTTCCCTTATTACAATAATAAAAACAATACAAAAAACAGAGTATTATCAAGCACAATATAGCTCAAAATATCACAATTAAATCTCAACTAAAAACCCTATACAAGACTCACAAGTAAACATGAATATGTATGATTTTGTTATTTTTAAGATTTGTGAGAATTGCATCTAGGTTTACCTAACCTAGACTCAATATCTAAGACACATATCTATGACTCTAAAAATGACTCTTGTAAGACTTAGTCTAGATATAAGATCCTTGAGTCCATGACATGTTGATTTGTTGAGTCATCTTCAAGCTTTCAATGAATCTTTGTCTTCATCAAAACATAGGCAATTTCATAGTGCAACACTTTGACACTTGCACTTTCAATTGTCCCATCGACATACACCTACAACACAATTAAAACTTCACATTGCTTCAACCCCTCATTTCATTATGCACACCCAAAATCCAAAACAACTTACGTTGTAAATTAAGATTCATAACAGTCCATAATGAAGCAAAAGGTAGAATTTGGTTCGTTCAAGCAGTCACATAGGCCTCGGTCAAGTAGGCCTCGGTCACGCATCAGGCCTCGGCCACAATTGGGTAGCTGCATCAACATGGGTTAGCATGGCCCATCTAACTGCACTATGTTGGTACGATGTATTGGCAACACTGATTCATATGGGCCAATACTTACTTCTTTTAGGATATGTTATTAAAAACAACTTAATCAATACTCATCTAAGTAATTAAGGCATGTTTAGTTAGTTAGTTACAAGTTACAACTAAGTTGGCTTGCTTTCCAAGCAAGTAACCCCTTTTTGTATTGTATATAAAGTTGGAGTTTTCTACTCTAAGAATGCAATGCAATATAGGTTCATTTTCTTCACAAAAGTAATATGGTATCAAGAGCTTGAAGATCTTGAAGACACTCTATTACAAAAATCTATCCCACCTTGCATCAAGAAGTGATCAAGAATTCTGCACAACACAAATTCGTTTCTTTTTCAAGACTGAACGCATCAACAAATGGAGAACCTTGAAGCACATCAAGTAACCCAATATGCTTCCAATTACAATGATATACAAAATCCATTTTACCTACATCCAGGAGAAAGCCCTAGGGTGGTTCTTGTAGCACCTCCACTTGATGGAGCCAACTATCACACATGGAGCAGGGCTATGAAGAGAGCCTTGCTATCCAAAAACAAGTATAAGTTCGTCAATGGATCTATCAAACCTCCAAGTGAGATGGACCCTGCATATGATACATGGGATTGTTGCAACATAATGATACTTTCATGGATCACAAGATCAATGACAAAACAGATTGGGCAAAGCACCATCTACATAGACAATGCCCAAGAATTATGGGAAGATTTGAAAGAGAGATTCTGTAAAGACAATTACTTCATAATCTCTAATGTCCTACATGGATTACACTCCATTAGGGAATGTGATAGGAGTATCTATGAATATTTTACTGATATGGAGACTCGTTGGGATGAACTAGAGTCATTAAGAACAATGTCATCCTGTGTATGTGAGGTAAAATGCAAGTGTCAGATGATGAAGATATTCATGAATCACAAAGACATTGAGTATGTCATCTGCTTCCTAAAAGGACTCAATGATGAGTTCAACACTATCAAGGCACATATTCTACTCATGGAGCCCCGACTCCTAATAAATAAAGCCTACTCTTTGCTCTTACAACAAGAAGAACAAGTGGAATCAGGTTAGACAAGTTCAAAGGCACTCTTCAATAGTAGTTATAAAAGACAGCAATTGGACCTTAATGACTCAAGAAACAACAATAGAAAACAAGAGGATCCTCACAAAAGGGTGGATACACACCAGGAAGAAATAAGAGAGCAAGCAGAGGCTACAACAATGCAAGAAGTGATGGACTTAAGATTTGCACTTGCTATGGAAGAGAGAACGATACAATAGATACATGCTATTTTAAGCATGGATTCCGACCTAACTACTAGAGAAATAATCCTAGACAAGAGGGCAGTTCCATCAACACTACAATGTTGAGTGACTTTGTTGATCACAAAGATATAATGGAGATACAACCAGATGACAACACAAGATCAGGAAATTTCAAATTTGGAGTTGAGCAGTATGTACAATTGACATCACTACTTCAAAGAATTGGTGCCACAGCTTCGAAACACAAAGTGAACCAGCTAAGTATCATTCCCTTTGATCTTAATAAGGTAGATACACCTCAAGAAGATGAAGAGCTTACAAGTACTACTACATTAGGGATACTAGACACTGGAGCAACATATCATGTTTTCCCTAATATATCTAGCTTTGATGTATATCATAAGATAAAGCCAATATCTGTGAGCCTTCCAAATGGCTCAATCACTCAAGCTACTTTTGCTGGCACAATTACATTTTCTGATAAACTAGTACAACATTATGTTTTGTTCATAACTGATTTTAAGTTTAATCCAATCTATATCCATAAGCTCACCAATTCTGTAAATTGCAAGCTAATCTTTGATGGATTGAAATGCCAAATTCATGATATGACTACTTTGAAGATGATTGGACATGCTGAAGTTATGAACAACTTGTATATCATTAGGAGATTGTCAAATAAAATGTCTATTAACAATCATAATGTAAATGCTACCGTGTCTATACCTTTCTTTAATTTATGGCATTTTAGACTATGACATTCATCATCTTCTACTTTGAATACCATTTGCAAAGAATTTGACTATGTACACTTTGATTCAAATAAGATCTGTGATTTTGTCATCTTGGCAAACAAACTAAGTTGCCTTTTCCCAACAATATGAATAGATGCTTAGATTCCTTTGACATGATTCACATGGACATATGGGGTCCTATTACCCATACTTCTATATATGTGCACAAGTATGTTTTGACCATAGTTGATGACTTCTCAAGGCATACTTGAGTTTGTCTTATGAATTCTAAGGTAGAGGCTAGGCCTCTAATGCAACAGTTTATAAAAATGATACAAACCTAGTATGGGAATGCAATCAAGGCCTTAAGAATTGATAATGGGCCTAAGTTTAATTTGCCTAGCTACTTTGTTGAATTAGGGATAATTCATCAAACCTCTTGTATTGAAGCACCACAACAAAATTATGTGGTACAGAGAAAGCATATGCATTTACTGAATATCACTAGAATTCTCATGTTTCAATCCCAACTATCGAAGACCTTCTAGTCCTATGATGTCTCTCATGCAACATACCTTAGAAACAATTTGACTGGTGCAAGGCTAAGAAATAAATCTCCCTATGAGTTACTACACAATACTCTCCCCGATCTACTTGAAATTGAGTTTTTTGGATGCCAATGCTTTATATCCATCCTAACTCAATAGAGATGCAAACTTGACCCAAGGGCTAGAAAATGTGTCTTCATAGATTACCAGAATGGGACAAAAGGGTATGTAGTTCTTGATTTGCAGACTAGAGAAATACTTATATCTAGGCATGTTGTCTTCTATGAGAATTTATTCCCCTATGAGCCTAAACATAGTAATGAGCACAAGAACAATGAGTATGAGCTTACAGATTTTAACATGATGATGGACCCATGTGGCACCATATAGTCAACTAATAATGACTTTGTGCAAGCCAGTCCTGCTGAGAAGAACACTTCTCCAATTGAACAACCTAAAAACACCTAGATAAATAAGGCTCCCTATGATCTTAGGAGATCCATTAGGATCAAGAAACCACCCACATATCTACTAGATTTTCATTGTAATCTCCTTAGCACATCTAACCCAATAGAGCCAAAGGGGATATATCATCCCTTCACCTCAGTGTTGTCATATGACTCTATCTCACAAATTCACCTACACCATACCCTCGCTATCACTATCCATAATGAACCTATAAACTATCACCAAGCTCTTAAACACCAACATTGGATACAAGCAATGCAAGATGAGCTGAATGCTCTTGAAGTTTATAATACTTGGAGCATTGTGTACCTGCCATTGAACAAGATTTCCATTGGATCCAAATGGGTATATAAAATTAAGCATAAATCAGATGGAGTTGACTACTTTGATACATTTGCTCATGTTATTAAACATACTATTATTAGGCTTCTTTTGGCAATAGCAGCTTCACAAGGATTGGAAATTCGTCAACTTGATGTAAATAATGCATTCTTACATGGAGACCTTAGTAAAGAAGTTTATATGGATATCCCACAAGGTGTTATTTGCACTAAACCACACAAGGCGTGTAAACTTCACAAGTCCCTTGATGGGCTTAAGCAGGTAGGGAGGCAGTGGTTCACAAAGTTATCCCAACCATTGATTAATCTAGGATATATTCAATTCCATCATGATCATTCTTTATTTGCCAAGAATGATAAAAAAACCATTTCATAGTCATTCTAATCTATGTGGATGATCTTATGCTTTCCAGAATGATATACAAGAAATCAATACTGTGAAACAATACTTAGATGAGCAATTCAAAATTAAGGACCTTGAGCATTTGAAATACTTCTTAGGATTAGAAGTTGCTAGGTCCAAGCTTGGAATCAATTTATGCCAAATAAAGTATGCTTTAGACATACTTTTTGATACATGGTATTTGGCAGCCAAGCCTGTACTAACTCCTATTGTCAAAACAACCAAAATGCATCAAGATAATGCCCTCTTATGAGGATCCCTCACTCTATAGAAAGTTAGTTGTTAGACTCCTATATTTGACCAATATTAGGCCAGATATCGGCTATGCCATTCAATAGCCGAGTCAATTTATGGCTCAGTCCACTGTTACACATTTTAAAGCTCTAACCCGTGTACAAAGGTACATCAAAACTAGCCCAGACCAAGGTATCTTCTACTCATGTGATTCCATTCTTCATTTAAAAGCTTGTAGTGCTTTTGATTGGGATGCTTGTATTGATTCCAGAAAATCCATTACTACATGCATTGTATTCCTAGGAAATTCATTGATATCATGGAAATCCAACAAGCAAACCACATTGGCTCGTTCATCATCAAAATCTGAATATCGTGCTTTAGCAACTATTTCCTGTGAGATATAGTGGCTCAATTACCTACTTTATAACTTTAGAGTCAAGTATATAAAGCTTGCACCCTTGTACTGGATAATGACTTAGTTGGGCATATTGCTACGAATTATGTGTTCTATGAACGAAGAAAACACATTGATTGTCATATGGTTCAAGACTCAAGAGAGATTACAATCTAATCTCTTCAACCTTTTGCCTATAGCTTCCATGGACCAAGCATATATTCTCACAAAGGTCTTGGATCCAACCCTTTTCATTTTCTATTATCCAAGCTGGGAATTCTTGATATATATTCTCCAGCTTGCGAGGGGGTAATGAAGCAAAAGGTAGAATCTGATTTTGGGGATTGGCCTCATGTTGGCTAAACAACTTCGGTCAAGCAGTCACACAAGCCCCAGTCAAGCAAGCCGCAGTCACACATCAGGCCTTAGTCACAATTGGCCAGTTGCATCAACATGGCCTATCTAACTGCATTATGTTGGCACGATGTATTAGAAACACTGATTCATATGGGCCAATACTTACTTCTTCTAGGCTATGTTATTAAACACAACTTAATCAATACTCATCTAAGTAATTAAGGCATGTTTAGTTAGTCAGTTACATCTATGTTGGCTTATGAGTTGGCTTGCTTTCCAAGCAAGCAACCCCTCTTTGTATTGTATATAAAGTTGGACTTTTCTACTCTATGAATGCAATGAAATATAGGTTCATTTTTCTTCACAAAAGTAATAGTCCAAGAGCTCATGCTAGATGATAATGAATCCATTGCACCAAATCTGACACCTTGCACATGCGATTTACATGATGAGGTAATAACTTGATTATTGCTAATCAATAATTTGATACAATTAAGAAGAATGACAAGAGGAAAGGAAAAAGAGCTCCCCTTCATGGATTTATCATTGCAATCATGTTGGTCTATAGCCACTGTAAAGAAATTTCACTATAACTATATAAAAAACACAATGTTTATCTTCCAACGAGAATGACAAAACCACAACATCTAACTAGCATAACACAATGTAGGAAATAAAGATATAGAAAATTGTGGGAAACTATGGCCTATCCATTTCATCAACTCATAGATTTTAGTGGATTATATAGGTTATGGAGTACAGAAAATCATATTATGCAATAATCATACACACCCAAATTATTCGTGAGAATTCAATTCCTACAATCAAGTGAGAATATCACCCATACTATAATAATGGAAAATTTTGTTCCAGTACTCCTAAACTTGGAACTGTGAACACACATAAATTCTATTGTCACAGTATTAGGCATACTAAAAGATGATGTGAAAATTATGAGGCTTTGAGGCATTAAAATTTCCCAAAATAGAGAAGGAGATAGATGAAAGATAAGGAGTGTTGTAAAAAACATTTAACCATCTACATATTAGAAATTTAGCATGTTTTTTAAAATTTTATTTGGATTTGTTTTTAAATGATTCGCAACTTATTTGAAATGTCAACCGTGATATAGAAATTAGAGATTAATTTCTAGCATTTGATGATAACAGCCCCAAGTATTTTAAGATAATTGAATATAGCTCTATACCCATATAAGAATAAGTTGTATAAATCAAGAAGTAAAGAATCAATATTTAGATAAATAAAAAGTAAATTAGTAAAAGATTGTAGCTCTATAAGTATCCTAGCACTACTACTTCTTGAAAATACTTATTTGTTTCATTTTTCATCTCTGTAGTATATCCCGGGATGCTAACATGATTCTTTGATCTAGTTTCCATAATTATAACCAACATTGATTAAGTCTTAGTTTCACTAAATGAGGTCCAGAGTTGAGCATAATTATTACATACATATATACTAACAAAACTAGATAATAATTCAGTTGATGGTTAAAAAATATGAAAAAAAAGATCCAAAACTAAAAAAATGTGTACTATAACGTTAGAGAATAAAGTGATAATTCAAATCCATGCATAGACAACTTTGAAGTTAGGCAATCTTTTTTTGGGGACTAAATAAAACCATTTTCTAGTCATGAAAAAAATCAGTGCTCCCTACATCATGTGGAGATAAATGATTATATCATATTGATTATTCAAAGCAAAATCATTATAAACAAAATCCAATTAGTTCATTTCATATAAAGATTTCTTTATAAACAATGGAAAAATAGAGATTAAACATAAAAAGATAGTAAAAAAAATAAAAAAATAATTTTATTAAACAACAACCTAAACAATAAAAAAACAACAACGGTATGAGAAATTTAGAATATTAATCTACATATATACTTCACAATGAACCAACACATTAGCGACAGATCCACCAAAAGATAGTAAAAATCAGAAAAAATGGGATTTTTTTTAATATCAACCTAAACAATGAAAAAACAATGATGATATGAAAGATTTAAAACATTATTCTACACACATGCTCCACAATGAACCAACACATTAGTGATGAATCCACACAAAAAATTGAAGATTTTATTACATCTATACCCTATTTGAAAGCAATTTAGACTCATACATAAGTAATTGGGTATTTTAGTTGCGGTTACACTCTTACCAGTTTAGACTCTTATGGAAAATATGAAGTGGAATCAGTACATGGAGATTAGAAGTCACACCATATAGCCTTTGGTTAAGCCTAACAAAAGGGTCAAGAAACGAAGGGCAAAGGAATGAAATGGAGGAAGTGGAATGAATCAAAAGGTTAAGAAACGAAGGGATTAGGGAATGAAATGAAGAGAAAGAAAAGGAAGTAACATGTATGTGTCGTTTTGTTATACGATATGAATATAGACAGACTAAAACAAACGAGCAATTTTATTATTAATAATCAATTAACTATTAATATATGATATAGTGTGTCACCTTGCATTGTAGTTGATGGTAGTATTTGGGTTGGAAAATTTTGCTTGAGGAGATGACACATGTCTAAGAGGAATAGTGGTGAAACCTTTCTTTTATTATGTAGTTACTAGATTTAGAAATGAAGAAGGTGAATTTTAGTATAATAAAAAAAATGTTTTTTAACTTGAGTTTGATTAATTCATATTTTAAAAGTAATTATTGGCATGGAAATATGATGATATTTACATTATTCCTCTCTTTTTTAAAACATTTTTTAAATCACTTTTAAAAAAATAATTATTTCATGCATGAGGCCTTTTTTGTATGGTACTCAAGTTTCATGGACATCATCCACTCAAGTCTTGTGGACATCATCCACAAGTTTCATGGAACTTAAGTCCAATGCAATACTATCTCATTTATACCATCCACGAGACCCTATGCCCTAAACTCATTATATATACCCCTTGTTGTGGCATTTGATGCAAGGAAACAAACATGCTTCCCTACTTCCTTGCTTATTTTCTTTTCTCTACTTTTGTTCTTCTCCCCATTTCTCTTCTTCTACTTGCTTTTGTTAAGGTAATTATACTATTTCCATATGTACGCTATTATTATCAGTATTACATTAGATATTTATAATTTTTTTCTTTTATGTATATGGCTATCATAAGAAATATTGTTAGTGATTTCAGTGATGAGGATGAGATAAAGTTATATGGTGATGAGGAGGAGGAGACTAATTCTCAGACTGGTCGTGACTATCGACCTAGATCAACCACTTTAATGAATGAGAATCATGTGTTTGTTGACATGCAATTTGAGTCTAAAGAAGCAATATTGAACGCAATTAAACAATTTCATACTAATAACTCGTTTGACTATATTGTCGTAGAGTCAATGCCAAATAGATATGCTGGCCATTGTAAATATTTTGGTGTAGGATATCAATGGTGAATTCATGCATCTGTTAATGTAAAACCTAGTATTTGGTATATCAAGAAAATTAATGAAATACATAGTTATGTATCCACTATTGTTTCCAAAGACCACACCAAACTAAAATCATCATTCATTTCAAACTCTATTATTAATTTGGTATTTTAAGATATACATATTAAGGCACTTGTGAAGGAAGTTGTAAGTCGTTTTGGCTATATTGTAAGGTATAGAAAGACTTGGACACTAAAGCAAATAGCAATGCATCGAATTTATAGTGATTAGGAGGGTTTATACAATGCCTTACCACGCTGGATTAACATTGTCCAGAACTTTGTATCGAGCTACCAGGATGGTCTAATACTCAATCAGTTTATTGCACTCATCATCTTCCTAGCAATTTCAACAAGGAGTTTCGAGATTCTGATCTTAATGAGAAAGTTATCCAAACGAGTATGTATTTTTCTTAATTTTTAATGTTGTCTATATTTTTTAAATTTTATTAATATTTACATATTTATAGGTTATGACTTTATGTGACTACTTTTTAAGTGAATGCTTAGTGAATTGTGTGTAAAAAATCTGGGGGTAGGAGCATAGATTAACCAAGTACTTAAAGAAAATGGGCTTAATCTTATGATGAAATGTGACGATGCGGCCATATGACCATCAACCTTGCAGAATGCATTAATGAAGTTCTGAATGGATTTAGAGCACTATTCATCATTGTCCTTGGGAGAACAACATATTACAAATTAAATTAATAGTTTGTTGATCATAGATATGAAATCAGTAACATGATTAAGACAAGGCATATAACTTATTAACACAATTCTTAGTTTGTTAACTAAATTATTAACAACAACTACCTTAAACTATGTGGTATATAACGAATCCATGTTTAGTGTATTAACGTATAGTTTGTAAACTTAGTGTATTAGTATGCATAGACATCCAAACCACCAAGGAATTAGATTATTTTAGAATGACTATTACAAAGACAAATATTGAATGATCAGTGCAAAAAGAAAACATTAAATGACCAATGCATGTCTTCCTTAGTGTATTAAGTAAAATATTAACATATAGCTTAGTGTATTAAATAAATTATTAATATATAGGTTAGTGTATTAAATAAACATTGAATAACCAAACATTGAATGACCGATGCATGTCTTTCTTAGTTTCGACAATTACAACCCATATTAATCAAGCCTTAGTCTCACTAAATGAGGTCAAGAGTTAAGCATCATTATTACATACATATATACTAACAAAGCCAGAGAATAATCCAATTGATGGTTAAAAATATGAAAAAAATAACCTAAACTAAAAAAATGTGTACTATCATGTTAGAGAATGAAATGATAATCCAAATCCATGTAAACTTTGAAGATAGGCAATCTTTTTTTTTTTGGACTGAATAAAACCATTTTCTAGTCTTCAAAAGACTCAATGCTTCCTACATCATGTGGAGAGAAATGATTATATCTTATTGGTTGTTCAAAGCAAAATCATTATAAACATAATTCAATTAGTTCATTTCGTATATTTGTTTATAAATAATGGAAAAATAGAGATTAAACATAAAAATGTAGTAAACAATAAAAAAGTCAGAAAAGGTAGAACATTAATCTCCATATATACTTCACAATGAACCAACACATTAACGAAGGATCTACTAAAAGGTAGTAAAAGTCAGAAAAAATGGGTTTGTTAAACATCAACCTAAACAATGAAAAACAACGATGATTTGAAAGATTTAAAACATTATTCTACACACATGCTCCACAATGAACCAACACATTAGTAATGGATTCACACAAAAAAAATTGAAGATTTTACTACATCTTTACCTTATTTGAAAGCAATTTAGACTCTTACATTGGTAAGTGGGTATTTTAGTTGTCGTTACACTCTTACGAAAAGGATGAAGTGGAATCAATACATGGAGATTAGACGTCACCCCATAGCCTTTGGTTGAGTCTAACAAAAGGGTGAAGAAACGAAGGGGCAAATGAATGAAATGGAGGAAGATGAATGAAACAAAAGGTTAAGAAACAAATGGGCCAGTGAATGAAATGAAGAGGAAAAAAGGAAGTAATATGTATGTGTCATTTTTTGTACGATATGAATATAAAAAGGCTAAAACAAATGAGCATTTTTATTATTATTAATCCATTAACTATTAGTCTATGATATAGCGTGTGACCATGCATTAAAGTTGATGGTAGTGTTTGGGTGGGAAAACTTTGCTTGAGGAGATGACACATATCTAAGAGGAATAATGGTGAAACTTTTTTTTTCTTATATAATTAATAGATTTAGAAATAAAGAAGGTAAATTTTAGGATAATAAAAAAATTATTTTTTAACTTGAGTTTGATTGATTTATATTTTAAAAATAATTATTGCCATGGAAAGATGATGATATTTTCATCATTCCTCTTTTTTTAAATCACTTTTTAAAAAATAATTTTTTTCATGCATGAGGCCCTTTTTTATGGTACTCAAGTTTCGTGGACATGATCCACGAGTTTCGTGGAACTCAAGTCTGGTGGACATCATTCACAAGTTTCATGGAACTTAAGTCCAATGCAATACTATCTCATAGATACCATACATGAGACCCTATGTCCGAAACTCATTATATATACTGCTTGTTGTGGCATTTGATGCAAGGAAACACACATGCTTCCCTACTTTCTTGCATATTTTCTTTTCTCTACTTCTCTTATTCTCCCCACTTATTTTCTTCTACCTGCTTTTGTTAAGGTAATCGTATTATTTCCATATGTACGCTATTATGATTAATATTACATTAGATATTTATAATTTTTTCTTTGATGTATATGGCTATCATTAGAAATATTGTTAATGATTTTAGTGATGAAGATGACATAGAGTTATGTGGTGATGATGAGGAGGAGGACGAGGTTGAGATTGCTAGTAGTCAATCCGACGGTAACATAACATATGCTACTCTATCATCATATTTTTGTGAGACTAATTCAAAGACTGGTCGTGACAATTGACCTAGATCAACCACTTTAATGAATGAGAATCCCCCGATAGTAGAGTAGGAGTTGTTCTGTAGGCCAAAAGGACACGATGTAATTGGTCGGGCCAAGATCCTTTGGTTTCGTCCAACCTCTTTTTTATCCCCTTCAAGATAACCTTGTTAGCCACCTCTACTTGTCCATTAGTCTGAAGGTGCTCAACTGAGGTGAAATGTTGCTTGATATGTAGCCTAGATAACAACTTGCCAAACTTGCAATATGAGAACTGGGTACCATTATCTGTTACGATCACAGTCGTAATCCCGAACCGAGTAATGATATTTCTCCATGTAAACTTCTGGATATCGGATGAGGTGATGGTTGACAATGCCTCAGCCTCTATCCACTTGGTAAAATAGTCCATCGCTACTATGAGAAACTGGAGTTGTCCAATTGCTATTAAGAAGGGACCCAAGATATACATTTCCAATCTATAGAATGGCCAAGGGGACACTATGGTTGTCAACTCTTCGGGAGGTGCCTTATGAAAGTCGGCAAACAACTAGCATGGTATGCATTTTTGTTAGTTCAGAGGCATCGTTTTCCATGGTTGGCCAGTAGTAGCCTTCCCTTAGTACCTTTTTTGCTAAAGAGGCTGCCTTGAGGTGGTGACCACCACTTCCTTCGTGGATCACCTGGAGTACATATTGTGCCTTATCGGGGTTGAGACAGTTGAGCATTGGGGCGGAAAATCCACGCAATATAAAGATCCATGTGCCAATGTGTACCATGAGCTATGTCGGAGGAACCTCTACCTCGCTTTCAGGTCCGTTGGGAGATCACCATGTAACAAGTATCTAATGATAGGACCAGTCTAATCCTCCAGCAAGGGTATCTAATTGATGGTCATGACGCTGGGCTTCTTGACGGTTCCTTGAAATACCGACATGTTACTCCCCGGGTTTTTGTGCTAACTAATCTTGAAAGTATGTCTGCCTAGATGTTATGTTCTCTAGGGACGTGTTGGATGAAGGCTTCCTCGAACTTGGCCATTAGCTCTTTAACCTTTGCTAGGTATTTTCGCAATAGTGCGTCCTTTGTTGGTACGTACCGATTATCTGTGAGACAAACAATTCGGAGTTATAAACAATTATTTTTTCTATGCAAACCTCCACAGCCAATTGCAAACCAGCTATGCATGCCTAATACTCGGCCTGATTGTTTGAATTGGTGAAGGTGAAGGTCAATGAGTGTTCAATTGTCATATTGTTGCCATTAATACTAACACGACTCCAGCTCCACTGCCCTTGGGATTAGATGACCTATCCACATAGATCATCCATGCTTGTCTCAAATTATCTAACTGGATGGTCAACTCGACAACGAAATTTGAGAGGACCTAACTCTTGATGGTTGTTCTAGACTCGTACCGAATGTCGAATTATGAAATTTCAATGGACCATGAGATCCTTTGCCCAACTAACTCCGGTCTATCCATGATCTGTCGGATAGGCTTATTGGTTCTTACCACCATAGGGTGAGATCGAAAATACTGTTGTAACTGTTTTGCTGTCATTAAGGGGGCATATGCCAAATTTTCTAATTTATGATATCTGAGCTCAAGATCCTGTAAGGTCTTGCTTGTGAAAAAGACTGGGTTCTGGCTTGTTGCGCTTTCACGAATAAAAGCGATTGCCACAACCTCATCAGCTACATCCAGGTAGACATATAATGTTTCCACGAGCTCTGGTTTTGTGAGGACTAGAGGTGTTGGAAGGTATTCCTTGAAAAATTGGAAGGTTTGTTCACAATCTTTTGACCTTTCAATTTGTTTGCTTTTCTTGAGCAGCTGAAAGAGTGAGAGGGATTATTTGGCGGCTGCAAGAAGAAATTTGGACAAGGCTGCCAATCGCTCATTCAATTGTTGGACTTCCTTTACCGAGCAAGAGCTTCACATATCTATGACAACTTGACACTTTATAGGATTTTCTTCTATTCCCCAAATGGTTAATAGGAAACCGATGAATTTCCTAGCTTCCACCCCAAAGGTGCATTTTTACGGGTTGAGTCGCATGTTGAATTTGCGCAATCACCTAAATAACTTTTCAAGGATAGAGACATGATCCTCATAGGGAAGACTTTTAGCGATCATGTTGTCCATATATACTTCCATATGTAGCCCAACCTAGTCTTCAAATAAATTATTCATCATTCTTTTATAGGTGGCCTCGACATTCTTCAACCCAAAAATGGCATGACAATATAACAGCATGCGACCTTAGTGGTGATTAAGGCAGTTTTGTCTTCATCCAGTGGGTACATAGGGATTGGTTTTGCTCTAGGCTGGGTGGTTAATCGGTGGCAAATGACTGAAGGGTCAAATCCTGGCATATTAATGGCAGAACATGCAAAAAGGTCTTTGTTGGCTCTCAAACAGTTAGCCAACCTCGATTTTTGGATTTCTGTGAGGGTGTTACCGATGTAAACCAGGTTGTCCTTATGTGACCTAAGTTGTCAAGGAATGTTTTCCCCTTCCGGTTGAGGTCGGAAGTCTGCTTTGTCTGCTCTAGCATCCAATTCAACCAAATGGACACCTCTTTGCCGCTTGGTTGGGGCGGTCCTTTCCTTATGTCTTGGCATCCAACTTAACTATGCATACTCGGAGATTGGAGAATAGGAATTTCAAACATAAGTGTGGTGTGAAGACCAATGCTTCAAGTCGATTTAAGGTTGGTCTGTCAAGAACGGCTTTGTAAGTAGATTTGCATTCAATAACCAAGAACTTGGCTTGAATTGTTCATGTTAAAGGTTGTTCGTTGATAGTCAACCAAACATCCACATACCCTCATGGGGTAATTCCCTGACCAGTGAAGCCTAACAATTGGTCATTATATGGTAATAGATCACGACCATTTAGCTCCATTTTTCAAACAAATCTTGAAATATGATGTCCGCTGAACTATCTTGGTCGACGAAAAGTCTTCCAAATTTTTTTTTTGTTCAGCTTAGCTATGATGACCAGGGGATCCTCATGGCCTCAAACGATACCTTCGTAATCAAGATCGTCAAATGATATTGGGGGTGCACTTCTATTTTCGCCATATTGACGGGTGTTTCTAGTGCTTGATTGCATAATTTCTCGGACATATCTTTTTTGCGCTGCTCTTGAAGTGCCCCCTACAGCAAAACCTCTAGAAATGGTATTAATATCAACCGGGCTCCGCTGCCGTTGGATGTTGGAACGATTGTTGGAGGGCTTTCCCGTTGATTTCTTGGGGGGAGACGTCTCCTTGGGGGACTGGGTTGATGTGATGGCGGTGACCGTTCTCGGCAGGATACCCTGGCGATGAAATGTTGCAAATGGCCAGCTTGTATTAAATCTTCTATTGTGTCTCGGAGTTGGGTACAGTCCTCCATTATGTGCCTGAATATGATGTGGAAATCACAGTATTTAGATCGATCATGGGTTCCCAATTTTCTTCTTGGGTTTGGTTTAGGCAGTTGGACAAGGTGTGTGGTCATGACTTCTTGTAAAATCTTGGAGCGACTGGCATTAAGTGAAGTGTAGGAAGTGTATTTAGATTTTTTAGGTGGTTCTGGTGGGTCATTTTGGGATGATCATGGAATGTTGGCCGTTTAGTTTCCCGTGAGGGGTGGTCGTATGTGATGTGGTCGGAGGATGCTCAGGTGGGATGAGTTTCTTTTAGGATAATGAATTGTTGAGCCTTTGATAGAAGGTCTTTCATTTTAAGGTTGGGATATTTGGCCAATTCTTGTATGAAAATAGCATCTTGTAGGTAGGAATGGCAACGGGGCGGGTAGGGGTCGGGTTTGCACATACCCAAACCCGAATCCGAAATTCAAAACCCGAACCCGAACCCAAACTCAACGGGGTTGAAAATAAAAATACCATCCCCGAACCCGAAAAAAACCCGAAAATGATAAAGTGTTAAGGAAAATATGATATTATTTTCTTGTAATTTTACTCTAACATTTCTATTTTCTCTTGTATTATTTCATTTCTTTTATGTTTGAAGATCAAATAGTATATAAAGTAACATTGGAGATTAAAAACAATTGGCAAATGACAGAAATTTCAATTTTAAATTGAATTAACTTACTTCGGGGCGGGTTCGGGTTAGGGTCTTTGCTATACCAAACCGGAACCCGAAATTTAAACCCGGGTAAAACCCGAACCCGAACCCAATCACATCGGGTTTTCCCCGTTAAATTCGGGTTCGGTTCAGACGGGTACCCACAGGTTCGGTTTTTATTGCCATCCCTACTTGTTGGCTTGTGACTAAGATATGTACCACCAGATCGGAACTTAAGGTGCAGACACTTGTTGTATACCAAACTAGGAGTACGAAGACCTCGATTGTTCCTTGCTCGCCGTAAAACGAACATTGATTCTGTCACCCAAGGCTGTCCATTGATTTATGCAATTTGGTGGTAACTGAGTTAACCACTGCATGGCAGTGCGTTTTAGAGTAAGCGAAAGCCTGACACATGATGGGACCGGTCGCCCCATGGAAGAGCATAGTCGCCTCGAAGGCGTCTAGGTGGTCTTGTGGGTCAAACGTCCCATCATACTGATCAATGTTATTGGGGCGGGTTAAGTGTTTAGGTAATGGAGATGACATAATTAGCTCAATGAAGGGTGAAATGGAAAATAGTCAAAGGATGCTATTATAACTGATCTACGAAGTTTTGATGAAGACAAGATCTTACATAGAAGCTTGAAGATTTGGACATCTCACTAAACAACATACCAAGAACTCAAGGTCATTGTCATAGAATCTAGGATTGTCTTTTTACATTCTAGAGTCCTAAGATGATTGCCTAGTATTGAGTCTTAGGGTAGGTAAATCCAAGATGGAAGTGTCTCACAAAGAGTCTAAAATAAAAATCACATAAAATGAGGTATAACATCAACACATAAATATATGATAATTAACACTCATACATTTGCATTTAGCATACATGCTTTTATGTATAAATGTTTAATCATTTCTAAAATCATGATTGCATGTTCATTCATCATATAGGGTGTTTACCATTTAAAGATTGACAAACCATTTTTAATGAATTCAATCGATTAACCAAGTTTGTAATCGATTAAGTCATGGTGAAATCCTTAATCGATTAAGGAAAGTCATAATCAATTAAATGGAGTTACAGAAGGTAACCTCCTAGGATTTCTGTGTATTAATCGATTAAGTAATCTTTTAATCGATTAAGCCATAACTGAAAGTCTATTTTCAAAAACTCGTTAATCGATTAACATGACAATTTAATCGATTAATATATGTTATATCAGTTTGAGCTAATTTTGTTATTACGGAACAGAATCCATTCCATTTTTAAAACAGTTTTCTCTTCACCTTCAGTAAGCAAGAACAAAAAAATATCTGAGAAAAAGAATCAAAGATTCACTATGTTAAATGTTTCAAATCTATCTTGATGTATCATTGAGTTTTCTTGCATGAGCTTCAAGAGTGAAAAAAAGAGAATAGAGAGAAAAGAGAGAAAAATATTTTCATTGAGTAGAACCATTTTTCATTCAATTGAAAATACTCCTTGCATGATTTCATAATTAGGTCTTAGGGTTGTGTTTGTGAGATCTTTTCGTCAAGGGTTATTAGAGCCGATTATAAAGTTGTAATCCGTACATTCTAGTGTGCAAAGTAACTCGGCGAAAGTTCTGAAAATGAGGAAAATTCTCGTGATGTGTGGTATCATCATAGGTTGAGAATTATGAGTCTTAATTAGATAGAAAGTCTTGATTCGAGCAAGAGTTTCAGATGGGGCCAAATTGTGCGAAAGGTGTGGTATTCAAGTAGGCGTAATAAGGGGTCAAACTAAGATTTGTGGCTCATCGGTTTCAAGAAGGAAGTTTCTATCTCGTTGTATTGGAAGTGTGATTGTAAATTACATTTCTGATTAGTAAAGAAAATCTCTCAAATCAACTAGGAGGATTGGATGTAGTTTGTATTGAACTGCAAACGAACCATGATAAAAATCCTCGAGCAATTTTCTCTATCCCTATCTCTTTAGAATCCAGTCTTTATTGCTTCATGATTTGATTAGATTACTGTGATTAATTGCTTGTTGTGTTAATCTGTTGTTAGTCAAGAATCAATCTTAGGATAGTAAAGATCAAGAATTATCACGGTTTTTACGAAGCGAGAAAACTAATTTTCAAAGTAAAACAATCAGGATAATCGATTAACATTAACTAGCTTTAATCGATTAACCCTATTGATAATCGATTAACTGCAGCAAATTTGAATTCTGTGCAAACATTGGAAAAGTGGGACTGGTGGAGATTAAAAACAATTGGCAAATGACAGAAATTTCAATTTTAAATTGAATTAACTTACTTCGGGGCGGGTTCGGGTTAGGGTCTTTGCTATACCAAACCGGAACCCGAAATTTAAACCCGGGTAAAACCCGAACCCGAACCCAATCACATCGGGTTTTCCCCGTTAAATTCGGGTTCGGTTCAGACGGGTACCCACAGGTTCGGTTTTTATTGCCATCCCTACTTGTTGGCTTGTGACTAAGATATGTACCACCAGATCGGAACTTAAGGTGCAGACACTTGTTGTATACCAAACTAGGAGTACGAAGACCTCGATTGTTCCTTGCTCGCCGTAAAACGAACATTGATTCTGTCACCCAAGGCTGTCCATTGATTTATGCAATTTGGTGGTAACTGAGTTAACCACTGCATGGCAGTGCGTTTTAGAGTAAGCGAAAGCCTGACACATGATGGGACCGGTCGCCCCATGGAAGAGCATAGTCGCCTCGAAGGCGTCTAGGTGGTCTTGTGGGTCAAACGTCCCATCATACTGATCAATGTTATTGGGGCGGGTTAAGTGTTTAGGTAATGGAGATGACATAATTAGCTCAATGAAGGGTGAAATGGAAAATAGTCAAAGGATGCTATTATAACTGATCTACGAAGTTTTGATGAAGACAAGATCTTACATAGAAGCTTGAAGATTTGGACATCTCACTAAACAACATACCAAGAACTCAAGGTCATTGTCATAGAATCTAGGATTGTCTTTTTACATTCTAGAGTCCTAAGATGATTGCCTAGTATTGAGTCTTAGGGTAGGTAAATCCAAGATGGAAGTGTCTCACAAAGAGTCTAAAATAAAAATCACATAAAATGAGGTATAACATCAACACATAAATATATGATAATTAACACTCATACATTTGCATTTAGCATACATGCTTTTATGTATAAATGTTTAATCATTTCTAAAATCATGATTGCATGTTCATTCATCATATAGGGTGTTTACCATTTAAAGATTGACAAACCATTTTTAATGAATTCAATCGATTAACCAAGTTTGTAATCGATTAAGTCATGGTGAAATCCTTAATCGATTAAGGAAAGTCATAATCAATTAAATGGAGTTACAGAAGGTAACCTCCTAGGATTTCTGTGTATTAATCGATTAAGTAATCTTTTAATCGATTAAGCCATAACTGAAAGTCTATTTTCAAAAACTCGTTAATCGATTAACATGACAATTTAATCGATTAATATATGTTATATCAGTTTGAGCTAATTTTGTTATTACGGAACAGAATCCATTCCATTTTTAAAACAGTTTTCTCTTCACCTTCAGTAAGCAAGAACAAAAAAATATCTGAGAAAAAGAATCAAAGATTCACTATGTTAAATGTTTCAAATCTATCTTGATGTATCATTGAGTTTTCTTGCATGAGCTTCAAGAGTGAAAAAAAGAGAATAGAGAGAAAAGAGAGAAAAATATTTTCATTGAGTAGAACCATTTTTCATTCAATTGAAAATACTCCTTGCATGATTTCATAATTAGGTCTTAGGGTTGTGTTTGTGAGATCTTTTCGTCAAGGGTTATTAGAGCCGATTATAAAGTTGTAATCCGTACATTCTAGTGTGCAAAGTAACTCGGCGAAAGTTCTGAAAATGAGGAAAATTCTCGTGATGTGTGGTATCATCATAGGTTGAGAATTATGAGTCTTAATTAGATAGAAAGTCTTGATTCGAGCAAGAGTTTCAGATGGGGCCAAATTGTGCGAAAGGTGTGGTATTCAAGTAGGCGTAATAAGGGGTCAAACTAAGATTTGTGGCTCATCGGTTTCAAGAAGGAAGTTTCTATCTCGTTGTATTGGAAGTGTGATTGTAAATTACATTTCTGATTAGTAAAGAAAATCTCTCAAATCAACTAGGAGGATTGGATGTAGTTTGTATTGAACTGCAAACGAACCATGATAAAAATCCTCGAGCAATTTTCTCTATCCCTATCTCTTTAGAATCCAGTCTTTATTGCTTCATGATTTGATTAGATTACTGTGATTAATTGCTTGTTGTGTTAATCTGTTGTTAGTCAAGAATCAATCTTAGGATAGTAAAGATCAAGAATTATCACGGTTTTTACGAAGCGAGAAAACTAATTTTCAAAGTAAAACAATCAGGATAATCGATTAACATTAACTAGCTTTAATCGATTAACCCTATTGATAATCGATTAACTGCAGCAAATTTGAATTCTGTGCAAACATTGGAAAAGTGGGACTGGTGATCCGTGACACCTATGCATCCCCCTCTTGGTGTAATAATACCTTATTGGTACACAACAAGTGGTATCAGAGCTAGTACGAAGGTGCTAGCTTGGCCGTTAAATTCGTTGATCCAAGGGATTAATCACTATGGGTTCCACTAACCCTTTCGGCGGTGATGGCACATCCATCAACCGCACCGCGATTTTTAGTGGCGAAGGGTACGCCTACTGGAAGGTGCGCATGCGAATCTTTATAGAGGCTATAAAAACAGAGATTTGGGACTCTTTTGTCAATGGACCTTTCACTCCACTTCACTTTGTGGATGGTGAACCCAAAAAAAAACCAAATGGATTATGGACTGACAAAGAAAGACGTAAAATCCAGCACAATCTCAAGGCAAAGAACATTATAACCTTTGCCTTATCATACGATGAATTCTTTCGGGTGTCATAGTGCCAAAATACAAAAGAAATGTGGGATACTTTGCAAGTAACCCACGAAGGCACAAGTGAGATTAAGCGTGCAAGATTGAATGTGTTAACCCATGAATATGAGTTGTTTCGTATGTTTCCAAATGAGTCAATTAATGAAATTCAAAAATGATTCACCCATATTGTTAACCATTTAATTGCATTAGATAAGAGTTTTGCTATTGGTGAACTTACTAACAAAGTATTGTGTTGTCTTGATAGGAAATGGCAACCCAAGGTAACCGCAATTATGGAGTCGAAAGACTTGGATACAATGCCGCTAGTAACTCTCTTTGGAAAACTCCAGGAACACGAAATGGAGTTAGGACGCTTATCAATGCATGAAGATTTAGACCGAAAGAAAAAGGGGATCTCTCTGAAAGCTACATCTTCACAATCACAAGAAGAGAGACAATGATGATTCGGGGTCTGAACTTGATGATGAAACCTTAAACCTCATGGTTAGAAAATTTGAGAAGTTTCTCAAGAATAAAGGAGGGTTTAAGCGCTTTCAAAAGAAAGAGGAAGCTAATTCAACCAGATCAAGCAAAGCTCCCAAAGATTGCCTCACTTTCCATGAGTGTGGCAAGCCGGGCCATATGAAATACCAATGCCCGACCCACCTCAAGAAGGTTGAACATGATGAAAGCAACCCCCGAGACTTCAAATCCAAGAAGGCCTAGATAGTGTGGGATGTCCGGTGGACGAGACAACAAGTAGCAAATCCGATGAAGAGGAGATAGCCAAGTTATGCTTAATGGCAAACACTATAGAAATTGGCAGCATAAGCAACCCGGGTAACACAAGTGAGGTATACTTTTCTGACTCGTCCTCATGTTCTGATGAGTCTCCAACTTATGATGAACTATATAGTGCATTTGTTGAGTTGCATGAGGAACTTAAGGAATTAGCGAAAGTAAATGTAGATAGAAAACGAGTCATCATGTTATATGAAATTAAGATAACAAAAACGCAAGATGAGTTAAATGAATTAAAACTGGAAAATGAGACTCTTGATCTTATTACTCTTCCGCTTCATGTAGTTGCGCCACTAAATTAATTGAACCCCCTATATGTGACTAATGCGATATATTAAATGCAGAAATTTCTGATTTTAAAGATAAATTGGCAAAGTTCACATATAGCAGAAATAACATGGACAACATTCTTGTTACATCTAGGAATGTAGGTAATCATAGAGGTTTTGACTATAAATCAAGGAAAAACAGTAGACCATATATAAGGCAAGTAGTTTACATGCATAATAGGACTAATCATAAATTATCTACTTGTTTCTGTTGTGGTAAACATGGTCATACATTAGGAAATATGGTGTACCTAGTGGTAATTATGTATTGATGCAAAAAGGTCAAGAGTCTTTGATTACTAACAAGAAAGGACCAATATAACTTGGATACCTAAACAATGCAAGTAAACTTGTTTTGCAGGCATGCCTACGGACTCAAGGACAACACTAGTACTTGGATAGTGGATGTTCGAGACATATGACAGGTGATAGATCAAAGTTCTTGGATCTCTCACTAGATGGTAAAGGTTATGTCATGTATGGAGATAACAATAGAGGGAAGATACTAGGCGTTGGAAGAATTGGAAATGCTTCACAAGCCGTGATAGAAAACGTGTTATATATCGAAGGACAAGAGCACAACCTACTAAGCATTAGCCAACTGTGTGACAAAGGTAACAAGGTATCTTTTGACTCAAATTGTTGCATCATTCATGATGAGGTAAATAATAATATTAAGTTCATAGGGCAACGAATAAATAATATTTATATGGTCGATTTGGATGATGTCACCACTCTACTTTCAAAATGTTTTATCGCTAAAGAGAGCGACGTTTGGTTGTGGCATAGACGATTAGCACACGTTCATTTGAAACATCTAGCTAAGTTGTCATCACATGATTTAGTAGTGGGATTACCAAAGCTGGATTTTAAATCAAAAGACTCTTGTGACACTTGTCAAAAGTCTAAACAAGTGAAAAGTTCCTTTTCAACGAAGAATGTGATATGCACAACAAAGCCTTTGGAATTACTCCATATGGACTTGTTTGGACCATCACAAATTATGAGCTTTGGTGGTAACTACTATGCGCTAGTAATTGTTGATGTCTACTCTAGATTTACGTCGACTTTATTTCTTGCTCTAAAAAGCGATGCTTTCAAATCTTTTAAAAAACTGGTCGTATAACTTCAAAACCAATTTGATCATAAGATAGTGTATATTCGCAGCGATCATAGTGGTGAATTTGAAAAACACCTATTTGATAAGTTTTGTGAAAAGCATGGGATCCTACATCACTATTCGGCTCCTTGAACCCCTCAACAAAATGAAGTTATTGAGAGGAAAAATCGAGTACTAGAGAAGCTAGCTAGGACAATGCTAAACGAAAGCAATGTCCGTAATATTTTTGGGTCGATGCAGTGCATACTGGTTGCTATGTAATTAACCGAGTATTACTTAGGCCTACACTCTTAAAAACACCATATGAATTGCTTAAAGGCCGAAAACTGAATATTTCACACTTGCATGCTTTTGGATGCAAATGCTTTATATTGAATAATGGTAAAAGATTACTAGGTAAATTTGATTCGAAAGCTTACGAGGGAATATTTTTCGGATACTCTGTTCATAGTAAAGCATATCGAGTTTTTAATAAATATACTATGCATATTGGAGAGTCTGTCCATGTATAATTTGATGAATCTTCTCCAAAAGAGAAGAGGAAGGTTGTGTGTGATGATGTTTCACGTACGCTGGAAAATGTATACACAAGGGACATGGATATTGAGAACGAGATTCAGGATGATCAAGAGCAAAATGTAGATCATCAAGAAATGTCTATGGTGTGGAAGACAAAGAAAGATCATCCACTCGACAAGGTTATAGGTGATATCTCAACGAGAGTGGTAACCCGAAATTCATTGCAAAACTTTTGTAACTTTGTAGCATTTGTGTCTCAAGTCGAACCTAAGACCATAGACGAGGCCTTAGAGGATGAACACTGGTGATCGAGGCCTTACCCGATACAAATAATATAATAATTAAAAACTGCAGAACTAGTAAGTGACTCCTAGGTCATTTCCCAAAGATTATCTTTCAAGCAAAGCTTCAAACACCTTATACTCACACACACACAAGGGGTTTTTTGTTGTTGGATAGTATGAACATAAATCAAATTCAGAAACAGTAGTTAAGCAATGTAATAAAACAGCTAAATCCCTTTGGTTCGTTTGTTCACAACTCAATCCTCGGTTTCAAAAGATTATTTTCATATTCCAACCATTAACTTCCGAATTTGTTGAGAATCAATTAACTAAGCGATAATAAATTCAAAATTCCAGAACCTAAATCTCTAACTAGGCGAAATCAGTATAGGCATGAAACGATTAACAAATTCACACGAACTAAGCTTTCATGCACTAGAGAGAGAGTAAATCAACTAAGTGAAGATAAAATCAACCAACCACTTTATAAGCAATGGAATTAAGTAAACCACATTCAGAAATAAGATAGAAGAAATCAACAATAAAGAAACCGAAAATACATTAATAACAAATAACAAAACCTCAAGAGTTGTGATACATTACTAAAGGAACTTAGTCCAGAAATTTAGCCTTCTATGGCAATGGAAGAACAAGCGGAAAATGAAAAATGAAGAAGGGGTGAAACCCTAGCATAGCAAAAAGAGTTGGAAAACGGAAATGTGTGTGTTTCAAAATGAGGGAAAAATGAAGTGTGTGTATTTGGAGTGGGGAATCCGAATTTAACCCCTCCAACATACATAAAATCAAATTGGGCCTATACAATTAGCCCAAAGCTAAATTACAATAAAAAAAACTCCTAAAATAAAAATACAATTTTCACTTCAACACATATCCTCCACTTCCATAATGCCAAAAATACCATTGATGCCAAATATGATCTGAAAATGATAATAGATTTAATCAGGCCAAATAATCCCAAATTAACTCATTTTAGGAATATTAGTCCAATAAAGTATAAAACACTAAACCATGTTAAACAAAAGTTAATTAGGCACCAAGAATCATCAATCATGCTAAATTAAAGTTATGAATAACCAAGAACCATCAATCATGCTAAATTATGGTTACGAAAAGTGTGTAATATGTTGTTCATCAACTGGGGTATAGCTATGCAAGAAGAGCTAAACTAGTTTGAGCGTAATAATGTATGAGACTTGGTCCCTAATCCTAAAGATCATCCCGTAATAGGCTCAAAATGGGTCTTTAAAAATAAATTGGACGAATCTGGTTTGATGATACGTAATAAGGCACACCTTGTTGCAAAAGGATATAATCAAGAAGAGGACATCGACTATGATGAAACCTACGCCCTTGTTGCGAGGTTAGAGGTTATTCGAATGTTATTAGCCTTTGCATCAATAATGAGCTTCAAAATTTTCAAATGGATGTAAAGAGTGCATTCTTGAATGGATATATTCAACAAGAAGTATATGTGAATCAACCGCCCGGTTTTGAAAATCATAAATTCCTTAATCATGTTTATAAATTCAAAAAGGCTTTATATGGTTTAAAGCAAGTTCCTAGAGCTTGGTATAATATATTGAATAGTTTCTTATTAGAAAAGGGATTTGAAAGGGCAAGGTTGATACAACTCTTTTTATACAAAAGTCAGAAAATAATGTGTTACTAGTACAAATTTACGTAGATGATATAATATTTGGTGCTACTAACAATTTGTTGTGTAAACAATTTTCTGAACTTATGAAAGGGGAGTTTGAAATGTCGATAATGGGCGAGCTGATATTCTTTCTAGGCCTACAAATCAAACAAATGAGCAGTGGGATATTTATTCACCAAACAAAGTATTGCAAAGAACTTTGGCAAAGATTCGAGATGGATAAATGTAAAGAAGCGACAACACTAATGACATCATCCTACTATCTCGATAAAGACAAAAAAGGTAAAGCAATTGAGTTAACAAAATATGGTGGCATAATATTGTGGCATAATGTGTGCAAGATATCAAGCCTCGCATAAGGAATCACATTTTAGTGCTGTAAAACGTGTTATGAAATATCTTAAAGGAACAATATCTATGGGTTTATGGGATCCTAGGGATGCATCTTTATCCCTAATATGATATTCTGATTCTGACTTTGCGGGATGCAAGTTGGATCGGAAGAGTACTAGTAGGACTTGCCACCTTTTGGGTAGCTCCCTAGTATTATGGCATAGTAAGAAGCAAGTTTGTGTTGCTTTGTCTATCGTCGAAGCGGAATAAATTATCGCAGGTGTGTGTTGCGCTCAGATTCTATGGATGAAGTAGCAACTATCATACTTTGGCTTAAAACTAGTGAAAATTCCTATAAAATGCGATAATACTAGTGCCATAAATCTATCGAAAAACCCAATTCTGCATTCTAAAACTAAGCATATAGAGATTCAACATCATTTTTTAAGAGATCATGTACAAAAAGGTGACTACATGCTTGAATTTGTTGAAACCTCGAAGCAATTAGCAGATATTTTCACCAAGCCCCTTCCACGGGATACATTCTCTGTCTTATGCAGAGAACTTGGCATACTTGATGAAAAATATCTAAACTAACTTGCCTAGAGTTGTTATGTGCCTTTCCTTGATCTATGTTATATGCTATTGAATGACAAATGTTATGAATGCATGTGTCTTTGTTTAGTTTATCTTCATGAATGCTTTAGGCCTCTTAGTATGTCAAAATCCATTAGGTTTGTGTCTTAGCAATAACACTCTATTCATACTCTAGATATACATAAACTGCACTGATATTTGTGATAAATACTATCAATAATCGATTGTTTTGTGTCTTAATCGATTAATTTGAGTTACAGAAGCAAAAAGAATTTTTCATCTCGCTAAGTAATGATTAACACAAATTTTAATCGATTACATAGGCTCAATTCTTTGTAAATCTGAAAATTATCTTCCGATTAATCGATTAACGCCTTAACTTAATCGATTACTTGGGCTCCAAAATTTCAATTTTGAAAATCATTATGTTGGTTAATCGATTAAGCTACTGCAGATAATCGATTAACAGCAGTGCTATATCAGATTAAAGTGAAGTTTATGGGTCATTTCTCATTTAAAAACCTAATCCTCTTTGCTTCCCCCATTCTGGATCTTTTCCCAAAATTGAGTGTTATCAAGAGGTCGTTAGCAAATTCGGTTCCTACCTTATAAGTTCCATCTCTCTAAAATCTCTACCAAATTCGTATTTCACCATTTTCCCCTTATTTAGAAACCCTAAACATCAAATTCAAAAAATCGATTAAATCACTATTATACCTGCAAGGTGAGTGAACCAAGGAGCATGAGAGTGAAGCACACTGCAAAATGTGCTAGACCCGGAGAAAAAGGCCCTTCCTCGACTCAATGAGGACGAAAGAATCATGGAGATCCATACTACTCTCTCATTCTTCAAGAGGCTAGATTAGCTATGTTTCAAGGTCGTAAGTAAACCTACATTCGGTATGTAGAATAACTTGATGCTCAAGGCTTTCAATTCCCACATGGGTTGGAGACCCAAGGAGTTAGCAAATTTGTGGAATTGAAAGGTAGGATGCATCTCATTAGAGAATTCTATAGCAATATTAGATATAAGGATGAGGTGTACTCAACAATGGTATTGGGGAAGATGATTGTTATGGATGAAGAGTTATTTTTGGATGTTAGGGGTCTTGAATGTGATGGACCTATGCTAGGTTATTGTAACAATGAGTGATGGGACTCATTCGATGATATTGAAATGTACAAATCCTACTTGAGAGGACCTCACCTATTTGTGCAAGGGGAATTGGCCAAGGCTGGGTCATTATCTGTGGAAAACCGGCTCTTACACTATTTGATTGCATACATATTAGTTAAGAGAAATACTAACCATGCTCAACCCACCATCAACGATCTAAAACTGATGTTCGCCATTCGGGAAGGCATTTCGATTAATTGGCCTTCGGAGATTCTCAAAGTTATGAATGGCATAGCTTCATCTTTATCAAGATTGCTCGCCTACGGGATATTCATCTCTCGTATCATTGATTACTACGAGATTGACACCACTCATGTGGACACTATCATGACTAACTCCGGAGAGCATCTGGTTGGTGACAACCTGATTCACAAAACGGGCATCTATTAATTCGGTAGTGAATGGAAATATCAAGAAGACCATACTGCCATTGTGAATAAGGATATACCTCCTGAAGGTAATGCTGCAAATCCCACCGAGTCCATTCCTGAGAAACCACCTGCCTAGGCATTTGCTGAGCCTCGAGAACCATCGTTTGGGCTTGCTCACTTGGACGTGATGGAACAACGCCTCAATGCACGTATAGATGGACATTTTCAAAGTATGAGAGATTTCGTGACTGCTGAATTTCCGCAGCAGCAAAGGCTTTTTGAGGATCTAGAACGTATCATTTTCATAGTGCGTACTACCCATGACTCATCTCCATCACCACCTACACAAGATTAGCCTATATAGGAATGTCTAATGTATGTCTAGGATGTGTTGTTATTATGTTTTGTTGATTTTAGTTTGGTGTTGCATATGTTATGGTTGTATTTTGATGTACTTTCTATTTTGAATAATTTGTACTCGTCTATTGCACTTAATTTTATATGTTGTAAAACTTTGATGTTAATTTGGATTATGTTTGCAAAATATTGTGTTATCCTTTGATGTTATCTATTATTCATATCGTATGTTTGAATGATTGATATATTCTGAATATTGCTACATCATTATCTTTGATCATTCTATGGATTTCATGTTGAAGTTTCACAACTAGATAAATCTCGCAATCAATTCTGTCATACTCTGTTTTTATTACTAAATAATCGATTAACTCCATATTATAATCGATAAACCTAAACTTTATGCACATGTTCAAGTTTTTTTAAACTGCTTAATCGATTATCCTTGATTAATTAATCGATTATGACTAGTAAACTATTTATCTTTCCTTACTTTTGGCTCTTTTAGTATCATAATTTGTCATAGTTTTTTGATCATGCCAAAAAGGGGAGAATAGTGTTGTTTGAGTTGTTTTGCAGGTTGAAATGAGCTTCTGCAAATTAATTATGTTGCTACCCTAGAATTACCTCTTACATGGTTGGAGGGGGAGAATAAAGTGAGGGGGAGCAGCACATTCTGATTCAACATTATGCAAACGTTTTTAGTCCAGCTTCAAGCCATCAAACAAGGAATTATTTCAGTGTTTGTCATCATCAAAAAGGGGGAGATTGAAATGAAAAATAGTCAAAGGACGCCATTATAACCGATCTATGTAGTTTTGATGCAAACAAGATCTTACATAGAAGCTTGAAAACTTGGACATCTCAACAAACAACATACCAAGAACTCATGGTCATTGTCATAGAATCTAGGATTGTCTTTTTACATTCTAGAGTCCTAAGATGATTGCCAAATATTGAATCTTAGGGTAGGTAAATCCAAGTTGGAAGTGTCTCACAAAGAGTCTAAAACAAAAATCACATAAAATGAGGCATAACATCAACACATAAATATATGATAATTAACACTCATGCATTTGCATTAAGTGTACTTGATTTTATGCTTAAAGGTTTATTCATTTCTAAAATCATGATTGCATGATCATTCATCATATAGGGTGTTTACCATTTAAAGATTGAAAAACCAATTTTAATGAATTTAATCGATTAACTCAGTTTGTAATCGATTAAGTCCTGGTGAAATTCTTAATGGATTAAGGAAAGTCATAATCGATTAAATGGAGTTACAGAAGGTAACCTCCCAGGATTTCTGTGTATTAATCGATTAAGCCATAACTGAAAGTCTATTTTCAAAAACCCGTTAATCGACTAACATGACAATTTGATCGATTAATATATGTTATATCAGTTATGAGCTAATTCTGTTATTTTGAAACAAAATCAATTTCGTTTTTAAAACAATTTTCTCTTCACCTTCAGTAAGAAAAAACGAAAAATATATGAGAAAAAGAATCAAAGATTCATTATGCTAAAAAGTTTCAAAGCTATCTTGATGTATCTATGAGTTTTCTTGCATGAGCTTCAAGAGTGAAATAAAAGAGAATAGCGAGAAAATCTTTTCATTGAGCAGAACCATTTTTCATTCAATTGAAAACACTCCTTGTATGATTTCATAATTAGGTCTTAGGGCTGTGTTTGTGAGATCTTTCTGTCAAGGGTGATTAGAGTCGATTATAAAGTTGTAATCCACACATTCTAGTGTGCAAAGTAACTCGGCGAAAGTTTTGAAATTGAGGAAAATTCTCGTGATGTGTGGTATCATCACAGGTTGAGAATTAGGTGTCTTCATTACATAGGATGTCTTGATTCAAACAAGAGTTTCGGCTGGAGCCAAATTGCACGAAAGGTGTGGTATCCAAGTAGGCGTAGATAGGGGGTCAAACCAGGATTTGTGGCTCATCGGTTTCAAGAAGAAAGTTTATGTCTCGTTGTATTGGTAGTGTGATTGTAAATTATATTTCTGATTAGTGAAGAAAATCTCCCAGATCAACCGGGAGGACTGGATGTATTTTGTAATGGACCGCAAATGAACCAGGATAAAAGTCCTGGAGCAAATTTTCTCTATCCCTATCTCTTTATAATCCAGTCTTTATTGCTTCATCTTTTGATTAGATTACTGTGATTAATTGATTGCTGTGTTAATCTGTTGTTAGTCAAGAATCAATCTTAGGATAGTAAAGATCAAGAATTATCACGGTTTTTACGAAGCGAGAAATCTAATTTTCAAAGTAAAACAATGAGGATAAGCGATTAACATTCTAATAATAATTGATTATGTGAACTAGATTTACTAGATTAACCATGTTGATAATCGATTAACTACAGTAGCTTTGAATTCTGCACAAACATCGGAAAAGCGGGACTGGTGATATGCGACACCTATTCACCCCCCTCTAGGTATAATCATATCTTATTAGTACCCAACAAAGGGGTGTTTGGCCCCTATGGGATTATGGTCGGATGGGTGGGTTGAGTGTGTAGTTTTTGTGTTTATGGGGGTTGTGGGTATAGGTCGAGATTCTTCAACAGAGTCGGCGTAGTGCTCATCAGCAACTAGCCGTGATGGTCTATTGCTTGATTCAGGTTTTTATTGACGGAGTTCAGCTAGTAGTTGGGCTTGTTGTTGGATGATTTGGCCTTGAGTTTGGATCATTTGCCGAAGTTGTCGAGTAGTGGGTGGTTCTGGGATATGATTTGGGGGGTGACTTTGACTGGCTTATTGAGATGGTTATACTAGTGCTGGAGGGTCGATGGATGGAGTATGGTGGTTGGGAGGCATGTTGGTGGTAATTGACTTTGCTTGACAAAGGGGTTGTGATTGGTTTTGGATGGTCACAATGGTGTAGGTAAGCCATAGACGGTACCAATGTTCTTTGGTATAGATCAGAAGTAACCGGAATTGAGAACCAGATTGAGTAGCTTGCTTCTTGAGGTTGATCAGAATGGAGCTTGAACCCGCTGGTAGAGGTACCTGAAAAAGGTCTCCGACGATCAAGTAAGTATGAGACTTAATGGGAGTGAGTGAATGTAAATATGAGAGAGATGAGAGCAAAGAGTAATGAATGTAAGTAATAAATTTGAGAGTGAGATAACAATAATAATACTTCTTGTGTGGGAGTTCTCTATTTATAGAGTTTGGGATGGTGGATGTGACATTTGGTCATTGATTGGTTGTAATCCAATAAGTATTATAGGAGTATGATAGGTGTATACTAGATTCTCATTAAGCACCTACAATTCTGCTATTGTCAATCTGTCGCGGGTAGGTAAAATTTGCAGGCGGTGTAGTAGAGGAAATGTTAATGTCGCATATGTAAGTAATAAATTTGAGAGTGAGATAACAATAATAATTCTTCTTGTGTGGGAGTTCTCTATTTATAGAGTTTGGGATGGTGGATGTGACATTTGGTCATTGGTTGGTTGTAGTCTAATAAATATTATAGGAGTATGATAGGTGTATACTAGGTTCTCATAAGCAGCTACAAGTCTGCTATTGTCAATCTGTCACGAGTAGGTAGAATTTGCAGGTGTCGTAGCAGAGGGAATGTTAATGTCACACTAATGACAAGTAATATGTACATTAATGGTGAGGGATGCATTACTCCTGTTGTAAGAACTGTTCGGGCTTAGCCGGTCAAGGATGAAACGTTTTCAGGCAGGCATCCATCTGGTTTACCCTGAGTGGAACACAATCCAATCCACTAATCTACCACATAAAAATAAGAGTAATTTACACTATAAGTACGTTATTCAATTATGGATTAATTATTATTAAATCATAAATAAAACTAATATATATAAGTGATGAATAATTGAAAAAGAATCAAGTGTTTCAAGGTTTAAAAATGTTGAATCTAGTCATAATATTATAGAGTGTAAGTTAAATTTGAATCATAATATAGGATATTTTTATAAAAATGGAATTTATACCTAGTTTAGATGTAGTCAACATGCTTTAGTTATGGTTAATGGTTCAATACCCGTTAAATGAGTTACAGGGTTTATATAAATTCATATTGATCTAGGTTAGTGATTTACAAACTCAAGCCAACTAGCCAAACAAATTGGCCTATCCGATCAGTAACATTGACTTGTGTCATTAGTTAATAGTTGTTGTGCAAAAGGACTTTTGAGCAATGTTATTAAAACCGGATCGGTCATTAAACCGGTGAGGGTACTGGTTTAATGGTTCAACCAGTGATTCAGTAATTAAACCTCATGGGATTAAACCGGTTAAACTGGGCATACATGCTTATATATATATATGTGTGTGTGTAAACTTGTAACAAAAATTATCTAATATGTAGATACTCAAATTTATAATCCATATTTATAGTCAAAGTAAGAATTCTCATAAACAAACAACTTTAATAAATCCAAAGTCTAAATTACAAATACAAATAGTAATCCACAAGTACTTGTCTTACTTAACAAACTCGAAACATATGACGCAAGTTCATAACTCAGTCTACAAAACATATTATATATTTAAAACTTTAACACCAAGGAGTCAAAGTTGTTTCATATTAAGGTTCCATTTCTTCACCATTTAAGTCCAAAGCTTGACTAACATTGTCTTCAACTAGGTTCACATTCTCCACAGGGTTGAGTTGTGCATCATCATCATCATCTTCTAAATTTAATGATCTACAACAATATCATTTTTTCATACATCAATTTTCATACAAATTAACAATAAAATAAATTAGTTATTAGAACCAAAACTGACAATGCAATAAAAAACATATCAATGTCATCAGATGAGGTTGGGATAGAAATATTGGCAAGATCATTTCGTGTGACTGAAGGAAGGGTTTGTAATTATATGTGGTATGTGCCTATGTGGGGTTCTTTAAAATAACATGTATGAACCGGCCGGTTCAATCAAATTCCGGTCGGTTCACCGGTTTTGACACGGTTCACCGGTTTTTCTCCGGTTTACACCAATTTTGATGCTTAGTTGGCACAACACTTGTTTCGTACCAGTTATGGGACCGGTTGGCCGGTTCTCCGGTTGAATCGGCCGGTCCGAACCGGTTTTAATAACATTGCTTTTGAGTGACTTTGGTCGTAGCAATCCAAGCATAAATAATTCCCTCATTGAGGTTAGTTTGACCATTTATTTACACAATTAGTGTAACTCTTAAAAGATTGTTTGACTAGAGCAATTTTTTCAAGAAATCGTGACCCACAAATAAAATTTAATATTTATAAAATTTAAAAAAACGTAGGCAAATTATATTTGTTAAACAATATTTATGTTTTAAACTTTTTCCTCTATATAACTGCACGAAGTTAAGTAGACAGTATAGTTTGACTACATAATTTTACAATTTGGGTGTCGTTATTGGAATCTAAGCCAATTCAACAATGTTTTTGTCCATCCAAGCAACCTGATGATAAACCAGCTAGCCTTGAGAAAAAGCACCAAAGCTTGACTCGTGGCTTGCCACATCTCACTAACCGAGACAACATGATCAGAATGGCCCATGACATGGCGCATGAGGCATAAGTTAATGGCCAAGACAACACAGTCACAATGGAACGAGATGTGGTGCATAAGGCATATTCAGAATGGCACTGTATGCCTTAGTCAGGATTGGCATCCTCATGCACCTTGGTGCATCAGTCTAGCTCGATCAAGATGAGCAACTTGGCTCAGTTGGCGCATCAGTCTAGTTGGGTCAGAATGAGCCCTTGTCAGGTGCATCCCTTAGCGTAGTTGGCGCACCAACATGAAATTCTGTCAGAATTATGACACATGAACATTTATTTTTCACATGTGTTTTATGTGAGCAATTTTTGTATATTCTAGAGAGGGGTTATTATGGAGTTAGTTAGGTTAGTTAGATTGAATTTTTAGTTAGGGTTTCTTTCTCTTTTAGAAGATAGCTTGTTCGTTAAGCAAACTCTTCTTTTAATCTCTTAGGACAATTGTCTATAAATATACCATTTTTCTCACCAATAATACATATGAGAATGAGGTATATTCAAAAAAATCGTAATATCGTATGAGAGCCTTCTTTTGAAGATTATGTTTACCCAAGTTGTAGCAGCTTCATCATCTTTCCCTCATCAAGAATCTCATCCAAGAAAAGCAGCAAGAGAAGCCTTTGACCAAGAATTCTGGTCAAGAAGAAAGGCAACATAAATAACATAGCTGGAAAGATCAGAATTGCAGCCAAGAATCATGGCAAGCCCACCAACAATGGAACTAGAAAGAAGCATGACGTCATCCCTAAGAGGAAATGACATCCATAACCCATATTATCTTCACATAGGAGAAAATCCAGGGGCTGCACTTGTCACACCACCACTAGAAGGCAACAATTATCACTCATGGATCACAATATGTCTCTCACCACAAATTGCAAAAAGCATCATTTATATTAAGAATGCACAAGAATTATAGGTTGATCTAAAAGAAAGTTTCTTCAAGAGAGACTATTGCATAATCGCAGATGTGTTGCAGGAAATACACTCAATAAAGGAAAAGGGATATGAGCATATCAAGCTTTCACATAGATCTCAAAATACTCTGGGAAGAGCTTGAGTCATTAAGGTCATGCATTTGTGAAACCAAATGCAATTGTGGATCAATAAAAACAATCAACAATCAACGTATGCAGAGCATGTAATATGCTTCCTTAAGGGATTAAATAATGAATTTAGCAACACCAGGGCACATATACTCCTCTTGGACCCTCATCCTCTAATAAATAGGGTATTTTGACTCGTTCTACAACAAGAAAGGCATATCAATGGTGAAAACTTAACAGTATCCAAAGTTTTGTTTAATTTCAAAAAGGACAAACATGCATCAAGCAAGAGTGACATTGCACAACAATGGAAGTCAAGGTTCACTGGACAAAGAGGAAACTTTGCACAAGGAATGGGTAAAGGTTTTGGAAGAGGACTTGGCAATCAAAGAGACAATCGAATAAAGATGTGTACCTAGTGTGGAAGGGATTGACACATAATAGACACATATTATTTCAAGCATTAGTTTCCACCGAACACAAACCAAGGAAGGACAAGGCAAGAAACTAGTATAGTGGATGTGGCCACAACATATGAGAAAACCTAAGAGAAAGATGGAAAGGAACAACCATCGACAAATGAATCAAGGAACACAAGCTTTAATTTTGGACCAGAACAATTTGCACAACTTACATCACTCTTCAAGAGCATCGGAAAGAAGATCTTGCTCCTAACATTGGCACGATTTTAATGAAGACACCAAAGGTCACCAAAAGGAGAAAATGAAGAAGACCATGAAGACATAGAAGATTCAAGCTTCAATAAAGTTATAGATTAAGTCCTCATATAAGTACTTTTATCTCTGCACTCACTTTAAATATTTAGTTGCAATGCTCAAAGAATGAAAATAATTTTTAAAGAATTGGATATGTCTAAAATACAAAGTCAAATTTCTAAGTAATAAGTTATTTGACCTGTGTAACAGGTTACTAGAACTAGGTAACAAGTTACCTGAACTATAAGGCAGTTGGTAACAGGTTAGTAGAATTGCATAACAGGTTACCTGACTTAGAAATCAGTTACAAAATAAAACTAACTGATATAACTGATTAATTTAATGTATTAATCGATTACCACCTTGGATAGAAAAATTTTGAGTAATCTATTACCACTTCGTGACAATCGATTACACAGAACTGTTGAAACCAAATTTTCAAATTCAAATGAATAACTTTCATCCAAAGTGAATAGGTTTCATTTCAATCGTGTCTCCACTTCATGGAAGGTTATCATGGCTGATTGGAAGCTTATTTAGAGGCATCGAGACATTCAAATTCAATACACATTACAACACATGAAATACACAATTATTCACAATCACATAAAGCTTTCAAACACTTAGTGTACAAATTTTCTGCTCGTTTTTCTTAGGCAACTTTGTTTCTAAACTTTCATATTTTCTAAAGTTGCTTGATAAAGTGAAAAGTGTTCTAAACTTTAAAAAGATTAAGAGTATTGTATATTAAGTATTTATATTGTGAGATCAAAGATTGCAAGTTATAGATTTGTTCAAAACTTGTAAAGGCAATCCAAAGCCAGTGCTGAAATTCTTCTTCTTGTTGTAGTGCTTGCAAAAGGGTAAACAAATAAAGACATCTTTCAAACCAAAGCATATGGTTTCTTCTAATAGACCATTACAGTTACTACACATGGACTTATTTGGCCCTTCTAGGACCAAAAGTATTGGTGGTAACTACTATACTCTTGGGATAGTAGATGACTTTTCAAGATACACCTGGACTCTATTCTTGGTATACAAGAATGAGGCATTTCATGCCTTTAGAAAATATGCTAAGAGAGTACAAAATGAAAAATCCTTGAAAATAGTTGCCATTCGAAGTGATCATGAGGGAGAATTTCAAAATGCTTCTTTTGAGGAATTTTGTGATGATAATGACATCACTCACAATTTCTCTGCTCCTAGAACACCACAACAAAATGGTGTTGTAGAGAGAAAGAATAGACCGTTGGAGGAACTAGCACATATTATGTTGAATGAAACTAATCGACCAAAATATTTTTGGGAGAATGTTGTAATTACGATATGTTATGTTTCCAACCGAGTCTTAATAAGACATATTCTTAAGAAAACCCCCTATGAACTCTTCATAGGTAGAAAACTAAATATTTTTCACTTGCATGTGTTCGGCTGCAAATGTTATGTGCTAAATAATGGTAAGGAAAACTTGAGAAAGTTTGATGCTAAAGCCAATGAAGGAATTTTCCTTGGCTACTCTCTTACAAGCAAAGCTTTTTGAATTTTCAATAAGAAAACTAGACATGGAAGAATCTATTCACGTGACTTTTGATGAAAGCAATCCAACCTTGGAAGAAAATGGTTGATGATGATGACTTTCCTTGTTCATCCTTGGAAGAATCCATTAATGACATAACTGCCAACACAGAGCATTTGAAAATATGTGACAATATATCTTCATAAGAAGAGCATATCCATTCTGATTTACCTAAGGAATGGAGAATTCATCGATGTCATCCTATAGACAACATCATTAGTGATATAAGTAAGTGAGTCTCTACTCGCCTGAAATTTAATGATGCTTGTCTAAATATGGCTTTTGTTTCTCAAGTGGAAGCATCCAAGATTGATGATGCAATCGAGGATGAACACTGGATTCTTGCTTTGCAAGAAGAGCTTAACTATTTTGAGAGAAACTAAATTTGGGAACTTGTTCCTAGCCCTAAAGAAAGATATGTTATAGGAAATCGTTGGGTATTTCGAAATAAATTAGATGAAAATGGGATCATTGTAAGAAATAAAACAAGACATATAGCACAAGGATACAACGTGGAAGAAGGCATCAACTTTGATGAAACCCTCACTCATGTTGCTAGACTTGAAGCTATTAGATTATTGCTTGCATATGCATATGCAAGGGGAGTTTGAGATGTCCATGATGAGAAAGTTAAACTCCTTCCTTGGACTACAAATCAAACAACTCAAGGATGACATCTTTGTTTGTTAGTCTAAATATTGCAGGGATCTGCTGAAACGCTTTGACATGGATGACTACAAACCTATCGCCACTCCCATGGGTTCTGGAATATACATCGATGCTAATGAAACTGGAAAATGCATTGACATCTCTAAGTATCGAGGTATGATTGGTTCCCTTCTTTATCTTACCGCTAGTAGACCTGATATTATATTTAGTGTCTGTTTGAGCACATGTTATCAGTCAAAACCTAAAGAGTCACATGTTACTGCCGTGAAGAAGATATTAGAATATATTAAAGACACACTTGATATAAGACTATGGTACCCATAAAGGAAGTATGTGTAATCTGGTGGGATATTCAGACTCAGACTTTGCTGGATGCAAATTTGAGAGGAAAAATACAATTGGTACTTGTCATATCATTGGAAGTGCCCTAGTCTCCTGGTCCTGTAAAAATCAAGTCGGTGTCGCTCTAAGTACTGCTGATGCAGAATACATAGTTGTAGGAAGTTGTTGTGCCCATATATTATGGCTCAAGCAACAATTACGGGATTATGGATAGACCTAGGATGCATTCCCTTAAGATGTGATAACACTAGTGCTATAAACCTCACAAAGAATCCGATTAGGCATTCCCGGACCAAACATATAGATATAAGGCATCTCTTCCTTAGGGATCATGTCCAAAAGAAAGATGTTCTCTTAGAATTTTTTGATACACATGAATAACTTGCATACATCTTTACTAAACCTTTGACTAAAGATCTTTTCTATAAATTTAGACGAGAACTATACATTCTTGATGAAGCATATATATCCTAACATGTTAAAAATATATTATATGTGCTTCATTACATGTATTTGATGCCTACTTGAACTTATTCTGTTACCATGGAAGGGTAATTGATTACAAGGCATCAGTGGTAAAAATCTTCTTAAAATCAGCCAATGCAATCAATTAGAGGTTAAATTAATCGATTAATTTTCAAACAGCAAGGTTGGGTAATCGATTGCTCATTCGTGGTAATCGATTATACTCTGTACTATTTAAGACAAAAATCAGATTTTTCAACTTCATCTTCTCCATTTTCCATCCTTCCAAGTAACCCCCACAACTTCGAAAAACTTCTTTTCTCACCAGTTTTACTGGATTTTTGTGGCATTTTCTACCACATTTCCTCTCCTAAAAAGATTACCATCATCATTTTCGTGTTTAGTGCTCTAAATCAGAAAACCCCAAATCTCAAAATATCTAAAAACCTAAGTTTTTCAAACCTCAACAACAATGGCCTCTACCTCTAGAACTAAGAAGCAAAGAACCAATGTAACTCAAGGGAGACAACAAAACCCGAATGAAGTTAATTCATTGGAATTGGCACGACTCTAGGCCAATGAGGAACAAAAAATCATCTTCAAGGAGCACGTCATGCAACATCCCATCTTTACACCAAAGTATGATTTGTTAAGCTCGTTTGAGAACAACGATTTCATTTTCCCAACCCTTTTTCAGCAACAAAGAATTTTTGGTTTCTATGAAATGCATCATGCTTACTATCCAGAACTTGTATGGGTATTTTACTGCAATTTGGGTTTTAGGACGAATAAACTATTATCTTATGTCAAAGGCAAAGAGATTGCCATAGACTTTAAAACCCTGAGTTCACTTTGCGGTAATATACCTTACATAGGAACGATATTTGAATCTGACATTCAATACGATCTAGAAGGATTTAAAAAAATGGATTCCTATTACTCCATGTATAGATACTCCAAAAGGGAAATATAAATGTGTAAGCAAAGGTTAGTAGGCGACTCTGTGTATAACCGCAATATTTTGTCTATAGGTAACTTGAACCTAGAGGACTGTTTGCTTCATTACCTACTAAACTACATTATAGTTCTAAAGCTTTCAAAACATTCACAAGTGAATGATGTGGAACTTGAATTGATGTATGCTATTAAATAAAATGTTCCAATTAATTGGACAGTAATAGTAATGAGACAAATTTGGGCCTTTAGAGGAGAGTTCGAATCAGTACGATATGTTATTCTCGTAACTGCCATTCTTGAGTATGATGTTGTTTAGTTTGATAGAGAGTCTAAGATCTCGCTTGATGCTCGCAACAAAATTGATGTGGATATCATCCATAAAATGGGTTTCTGTCGGGATCTCAATAACATGATACACAAGCATCGCGATGATCACCAGACTGCAAATCCAGAAAATCATTCTGCTGACCCTCCTACTAATCCTGCATTTCATGATGACTCATCTTTGTCTGACTCCATTCCTACCAATCAAATGATCATGGACGAGTTGTACTCGCTTAAAGGCTACATCACTACTCGAGTGGATGCTCTTGACACAACAAATCTACAAGTCCAAGAAGAGCTTAAACACATATCTAATCGATTGGACAATATGGACATGGACTCTCAGCAAGTTGATCCAGATCATTAGGGTAATGGTCTAGCATTCAAGGATTTCACTTTTGATGTTTTTGTTGTAATTTGAGAACTAATGTTACTGTTGTCTTTATTTGTAATTTTGATATTGCTTACGAACATCTTGCTATTTACTAATTGCTATGTATGAATTGCTTAATTACTATTCTTAATGCTATGCTTTGATTCGGTATATTACTATCTAGCATTACTTGGAATTCATAGTATTATGCAAAAATTATGACCTTGACTTGTTTATAAGTCAACATATCTTGTTACCCTTGTCTATATATATTTGTATATCATGCTGGACAAAACTAGTTTTCCTTCTTTTTGATGATGTCAAAAGGGGGAGAAAAGTTGGAGTTGTATTTTTCTGTCAAATCATTTCAGGTACATACAATAAAACAAAGAGGGAGTATACAAGATAGGACGACAAATTCGAACTCTCAACAAAGATATATTATCTACATATGTTGAACCTCAAAAAAATTCAAGATCTCAATTTTCAAAAGGTATTGGTTTGTCATCATCAAAAAGGGGGAGATTATGAAGAAAATCTTGCTTCTGACCTTGACACGGTTTTGATGAAGACACCAAATATCATAAAAAGAAGAAAATGAAGAAGACCATGTTGCAATGCTCAAAGAATGAAAATCATTTTTAAAGAATGGGATATGTCTAAAATACAAAGTCAAATTGCTAAATAATGAGTTACTTGACCTGAGTAACAGGTTACCAGAACTAGGTATTAGGTTACCTAAACTGTGAGGCAATTGGTAAGAGGTTACTAGAACTGCATAACAGGTTACCTAACTAAGAAAATAGTTACAAAGCAAAATTGATTGATGTAACCGATTAATTCAATGTATTAATCGATTACCACATTGGACAAAACATTTAGGTAATCGATTACCACTTCGTGACAATCAATTACATAGAGTTGTTGAAACCAGATTTTCAAATTCAAATGAATAACTTTCATCCAAAGTGAATAGGTTTCATTCCAATTGTGTCTCCTCTTCATGGAAGGTTATCATGACTGATTGAAAGCCTATTTAAAAGCATTGAGACATCCAAATTCAATACACAATAAAAACACAAAATACACAATTATTCACAATCACACAAAACTTTCAAATACTTAGTGAACAAATTTTCTGCACATTTTTCTTAAGCAACTTTGTTTCTAAACTTTCATATTTTCTGAAATTGCTTGATAAAGTGCAAAGTGTTCTAAACTTTAAAAAGATTAAGAGCATTGTATATTAAGTATTTATATTGTGAGATCAAGGATTACAAGTTATAGATTTGTTCAAAACTTATAAAGGCAATCCAAAGCCAGTGTTGAAATTCTTCATCTTGTTGTAACCTTTTTGACACAAAGGTGTGTTAAGAAAGGGAAAAGAGTTCACTTGAAAAGGGAATTTTTAAGGGTAGATAAGTTGTGAGTGTGTAAGGTACAAAAGTACCAGAGAGAGAAATTGCAATTACAACTCAAATTATCTAGTGGAAAAATCTCTTGTGTGACAAAAGTACTGGATGTAACCTTCGATGGACAAGAAGGTGAACCAATATAAAAATTGTGTACTCTTATTCTACTCATTTATTTTTTGCTTTACTTGGTCGAATACTGCATAAATAATCCGTTGTACTTACACTTTGATATCATAGCAGAAAAATCAGCCATATTCTCCCAACAACTAATTCACTCTCCCTCTTAGTTGGCATCTTGAACTTACAAGCATCACTCTTCAAGAGCATTGGGACATGCCACAATGTGAATTAATTAAGTATTCTGCCAAAAAGTGACTCATCGAACAATGAAAGCCAAGAACATCAAGATACCTCAGGTATGAGCTCTTACTAGATATTAGACATGGGGGATACTGACCATGTGTGTCCATATTTCTCAAGATTTGTAGCATTCAATCACATATGGCCTATCACTATTAACGTACCAAGTAGCAGTACCATATTAGCTAGAATATCATGGATCGTAATCTTTTATGATTCATTACCCTGGCATGATGTATGGTATGCTTCTGATTTTAAATTTAATCTCATCTCCATAAATAAACTCATAAATACTTTGCATTACAAGCTAACCTTTGATGGTTCCAATTGTTCTATCCAGGATATGATTACCTTGAGGGTGATAATACGTGTTGAAGTCATAAATGGTTTACATGCTTAGACGATACTTTAGAAATAATCTAGAAACTATTCACAATGTAAATGTTTTTTAGCAATGTACCTTTCTTTGACTTGTGACACATTAGATTAGGACACCATTCTACAAACATATTGAATTCTATATGCAAGACCTTTGAATATGTTAATTGTGATTCAATATATGTTTGTGACTACTACCGCTTGGTAAGCAAGCAAAACTAGGGATGGCAACGGGCACGGGTAGTAACTACCCGCTACCCGTTTTGAAATATGAAAATGATACCCGTACCCGCCCATACCCGCGCAGATTTTTTGCGGGCCTTTCTGGGTAACCGCGAGTACAACAGGTACCCGCGGGTTTCTTATGTTATAATTTCCAACTTATATTATGTATATTTTCTTTGCAATATGTGACAGTTTTTTGCATATACAATGATGTTGTACTACTATATTAAAAATAACTCATTGATGCAGAGATGTGTTATAGTGGTACAAGATAAATTATATATTTTTCTCCACATACAAAGTCAATAATTCAAATTCAACAACTCTTTCCAATATTGAAAAGTACTAATGAAAATTCAATTGTTCAAATAATATTTTAAATTTAAACTACTTTCAAAATGTTAAGTCTTCAACAAAATGAAAATTCATGAAAATATATTCATGACTGCAGTTTCCAAATCATCTTCAATGAATGACGTCATTCTCTTCAATACCATTCATTTGGCTAGTTGGATCCTATAAAATAAAATAAATTAAAATCCAAGACTGACTCATTACTAATTTTAAGCCACTTTAAATAAAAAATAACAATGTTACTCACATCAAAATATTCCAATATTGTACCACATCCAATGACGTCTAGTTTTGAATTTGAAGAGCATGCAAAAATATAATAACTTTGTTCAAGATTTATATAATGAATCTATAAAAATATGTAATTAAAAGTATATACATTATTACCTTTCATGTCACCTCTTAGCCAATCTTGGAGACACATCAATGCATCTACAGTATCTGGACGCAATCTACTACGATGAGGAGTAAGAATTCGGCCTCCAGTACTAAAAGAAGATTCTGAAGCAACAGTGGAGATAGGAATTGCTAGTAAGTCTCTTGCAATTCTTTGCAAGGTTGGATATTTTATCCCATTTACCTTCCACCAAGCTAAGATGTCAAACTCTCCTCCTTGATCGGGCAATACCCCATCCTCTAAATATATGTCTAGTTCTCACCTACGGTGTGCTGTAGCAAAATTTTGTTCAGAAACAAAACTTTGATATTTTGCCCTCCAATCAACATTCACTCCATCCGCCCCAACATCTATTAAATTTAGAGTTTGACTTTGACTTCAACATGAAAAAGCATTATCCCTACCCTTCATTTTAATCTCATATTCTTTCACCAAATCTTCGCAAATAGTTTTGACCTTGCTCATTTCATAACCATGTTCTTGTCCATAAATTATGGGATAAAAAAACTCTAAGAAACATAGTTTATATCTAGGATCTAAAACAGCACCAACAGCCATCAAAGCACCTATATCACCCCAATACTTTTCAAATTTGACATACATTGCTTCAGCCATTTGGTGAATAACAAGGTTAGGAGATTGAAGCCAATCAAGTAATGCCAATTTAATTTCACAATTTTTTTTGGAAAAGGACATTTGCGGTTGGATACAAAGTACCAGAAAACACTAACGTCACATTATAAAATAACTTCAACTTTTGACAAATTTCATTAGAAATCTCCCAATCATCTTCACTTGACAATGTTTTATATAGATTTTCTCTCAGTGACAATCTTTGAAAGACATCTCTATATAGTAGTGCAACATGGAGCATCAAGAATGTAGAGTTCCACCTAGTTTTGCAATCAAGTTCTAACTTTCTATCATATCAGATGTTTAATTGTTCACACGTCTCCTCAAATTTTTCCTCTCTTTTTGGCGTTGCAGTCCAAAAGCTAACACTATCTCTAACCCTCTCTATTGCACTAGAGATAATTGACAACCCATCCTTCACAATTAAATTCAATATGTGAGCACAACAACGCATGTGAAACAACTGCCCACCCAAAATAAATGATCTAGGCGAAATCTTAGACAACATGAACTCAATCATTCGGTCATTTGTAGTGCAATTATCAACAGTCAAAGTAGACAACTTCTTATCTAGGTTCCAATCCAATAGGCATTCATACAAGCAATCACTAAGAACTTCACTAGTATGAGGAGCAGGCACATATATGAACCTAACATTTAACGAAATTAGAACAACAATGTCACCAAACAATATAAAAATAACAAATATTATGAAAATGGTAATAAATTTTAGTATTAATACCTCACAAGTCGACTTTGTAGAACCCACGAATCATCAATAAAGTGTGTTGTGACAGCCATATAGCCTTTATTTTGATTACTAGCTGTCCACATATCAGTTGTAATTGCAAACCGACTTTGATTCTTTGAAATGAAAGTCATGGTTTTTAGTTTCTCTTCTTTATACATCCTTACGATATCACACTTCATTGTATTGCGAGAAATTCCTTTAAATAAGGGTTGCAATGCACCACAAAACTCCTTAAATAAGATGTGATCCACCATGGACATAGGGTACTAATGAAAAATTATCATCCTTGTAAGTGCGCGTCTTGCAGCATCTTGATTGAATGCATAAGAACCAACCAACACTGATTCACTACCTTTTTTATAGTTTTGAGAAGTGCTTGCTTTATATCTGAATTTGATCGATGTATACAACTTTTAAAGTGATTGTGCACATGGTTTGTTCCTTGACTTGGATCTCCCAAGAGTCGTTTGCCACAATAATTGCAAGCCGCTTTCCACTTTCCATCTACCCTATGTCATACAAAATGATTCCAAATAGATGATAATTGTTTTGGTCGAGCTTCTACAACATCAATTGGACTTGAGCAATGAGTTTCATCTTGAGTTGGAGAAGCATCTACATTCATTGGAGCTGAGTTTGATTCACTTACGTTATAGGTATTAGGAACTTGATTTTGTCCAATAGAGACTTGCTCGGTAGACATACTGCAATGTCAGATTGTAACCTTGTATAAGTATTGTGTTTGTAACCTTAAGAATTTAAGTTAAAATACATGATTAATATTGTCATATTATAAAAGGTTTAAACAACTAAAGGAAATAAATTGAAACATGCATATGTCATATAAAAGAAAATAAATTGAAACATACATATGTCATATAGAAGGAAATAAATTGAAGTGAGGAACAAGGGGATTCCTTTCTATCAACACACAGATTAAGCATATAACTAGTTAGTATTAACTACCACAGTTAAGCATATATTATAATACTTGCATCACCCAAGTTATATAAACTGACCTGCTTTTCTTCTAAACTGTACTTCATCAGGAAAATCAGTCAACAAATTTAATATCGAAGAAAACAAAAAGTTACAGATACGGCACCCGTGTTGTAGGGATTATGAAGTTATTATGAAGTATATTGTGAACTTGCGGGGATCATATATTCATATCAATTTTTCCAGCATTTTGTTAGTATTCCTAAGCAATTTTTCCAGCATTTTGTTAGTAAGCCAAGTAAAATTTCAAGCTTCTGCATGTTTTCTCACCCCATTTTTTAAAGAAAAAAACAATTACAACTATTTCCCTTTAACACAGCTTGGAGAAGATGAAATGTCTAAAAACTAAAAAACTTTATTTCATCTGATATGGTCGCGGCATCCCAGCT
>NC_032012.1:17453559-17453853 GCF_001865875.1 Lupinus angustifolius
GCAATTATGGAATCCAAAGATTTGGACTCTATGCCTCTAGCAATATTGTTTGGAAAGCTTCAAGAGCACGAGATGGAATTGGGTCGCTTGACGATGCATGAGGATTCGGACGGGAAGAAGAAGAGCATCACATTGAAGGCTACGACCACTAAAACAAAAGAAGATAAAGATGATGATGAATCTGACTCCAATCTGGATGCTGAAACAATGGGTCTCCTTGTTCGAAAATTCAGTAAATTCATAAAAAGAAAAGGAGGATTCAAAAAGTTTCAGAAGAAAGAAGCGAAGGAATCA
>NC_032012.1:17453953-17460226 GCF_001865875.1 Lupinus angustifolius
TAGGTTCTACTTGTGAGTTTAACTTTGTTAAGGTCTATGATCCGGATATAAGCCAGACTACCCCAAGTCTCAAATAAGATAAATTTGGATGTCTATTCTTTAATATCTTATGTGGGGAAATTTTGATCTTAGTTTTGGGGGCTTTATTTGAGATTGCATGTGTGCGACATTATATAGTTTTGATTAAGACAAGGATATAAAGGCAAGCTTGAAGACAAGGACAACATAACAAAAAACAAAGCCAAGACTCAAAACTTCAACATCAAGGAACACTTAGGTTAAGTGTTTTATATCTTTAGATTCTTATGATATTTTCTTAGAAGGAGTCCAGGCTAGGTGAACTAGAATGGGAGTCTCACAAAATTAAAATTGAACAACTTAAAGTAAGAGAGTTGCATATTGATCTTAGTGCATCAAAATCTTATATTCATGCATATACATATCATGTTGAGGGTTCATCATACATTAAAGAAACTATTTTTCAACATTGTTAATTGATTACATTATGTGGTAGTCGATTAAATGATAATAGGAACCCGTTAATCGATTAAGTATGGAATTATTCAACTTACAAATTAAATGTTTTTATTTATTAGCATCGCTAATCGATTAAGCCATGATTTGATCGATTAAACAATGCAGAAACCAATTTCATATAAAACCTGTTTTTTCCATTTGCTCATAATCAATCAAGTCTTGAAAAATTCAGAGATAAAGTTTCAAAAATCATTTTGAGTGTATTTCTAGCTGTAAAACGTCAATTAGTTTTCTTTGAGAGAAGAAAAGAAAGATATGGTACTTTTCATTGGAAATTATCATTAGTGAATCAATTGTCAAAACTATTTTTGTAAAACCTAAAGATCACACAATTTTCTATTAAGTATTTTGCGAGATTTCTAGTCAGGTTTTAGCATTGTTCTGAAGTGTTAGATATTCCCATTATAGGTGCAATTGCAACTTGTAAATTTGTGACAATTTTCTTAAGTTCTCTTGATGTGTTAGTATCACCATTTGCTAGAGAATTGAGTTGTAAATCCTAGTTGAGGCTAGGTTGAGTATTCACTGAAGGGTTATCCATAGAGGGTTAGGGGTGCTTGAGGCTAGAACCATAGTGGTAAGGGTTATTCATAGAGGGTTAGGGTCAAACCATTTAGTAATCTCTATAGTCTAAGAAATAAGTCTTGTATTGATCGGAAGTGTGTTTTGTAAAACATTTGATTTCCATCAGTGAAGAAAAATTTCCCAAGATCAGAAGAGGATGCTTGGATGTAGTTTGCAAGTGCACCCACAAATGAACTATGATAAAATATCATTGTCTCGAGTTTTCTATCCTTTATCTTTTAATTTTAATCAGTTTAACATTTGTTTACTTAGAATTACTTTGCTTATTGAGTTTACTGCTTGCTCTGATTATGTGATATTAATTAGGCTTAAATTCGTTAAGTATTGCATTTGAATTGATTGAAATTAAATTTAACTTTCTGCGCAAGAAATCATATGTTCAAGAAAGACATGAACCGAGTTAATCAATTAAACCTGTGATTAATCAATTTAGTCGTCTTGTCATTAATCAATTAAGGATCTTTATAATCAATTAAACTGGTAATTTTCAGAAATTATCAGTAATCGAAAAAGCAGCTATATTAATCTACTTCATCTATTCAATCCCCTGTAGGTGACCATAAACTCTTGTTATCCAACAAGTGGTATTAGAGCTAGTACGATAGTATTACCTGTTCCGCTTAGATCCTTCTTCCTAGGCATTTTTACCATGAGCTCCACTAACCCTTTCAATGGTGATGGTTCATCCATCAACCGCCCCCTGGTTTTCAGTAGCGAGGGGTATGGTTACTGGAAATTCAGAATGAGAATATACATCGAGCCTATCGATACTGATATTTGGGATTCCATACAAAATGGCCCTTATACTCCACTACATTTAGTGAAAGGTGAAACCAATGAGAAACCAAAAAGCTTGTGGATGGATGATGAGAAACGAAAAGTACAATATATTTAAAGTGAAAAACATCATCACATCTGCACTATCCTATGACTAGTTCTTTTGGGTTCCACAATGTAGTGGTGCTGAGGAAATGTGAGACACTTTACAACTGACTCATGATGGCACTAGTGAGGTCGAACGTCCTAGATTGAAGGTGTTAACACATGAATATGAGTTATTTCGCATGTTTCCGAATGAATCCGTTAGTGATATGCCAAATCATTTTGCTCACATTGTTAACCATCTAGTTTCATTAGACAAATTCTTAACTAAAGGGGAACTAACTAAAAAAGTGTTGAGGTGTCTTGGAAGGGCATGACAACCTAAGGTGACAGTTATAGTTGAGTCGAAGGATCTTGATTCGATGTCACTAGTAACTCTCTTTAGAAAACTCCAAGAACATGAAATGGAGTTAGGACGTTTCACTTCACATGAGGAATTAGACAAAAAGAAAAAGGGCATCTCTCTCAAATCCACAACATCAAAAAGTCAAGAAGAAAGATATGACGAAGAAGATTCTGATTCTGATTCACTCCTGGTTATAAAATTGAGCAAGGTTCTCAAGTGGAAAGTATGACTACAAAGGATGTGAAAGATTCAACCAAGAAAGGCAAGAATCCCAATGATCGTTATACTTGCCATGAATGAGGTAAATCGAGCCACATGAAATACCAATGCCCAACTTACCTCAAGAAGGTTGAAAATGATACGAACAATCCCCAGGAGTTCAAATCAAAGAAAGCAAACATAGTATGGAACTTTATCAAGGTAGGATTCAACTTTTAGCACCTCGCAAGAAGAGGAATCGGCTAAACATTGCCTCATGGTAAAAATCAGAATTCTTGCGACTAAAGCAATTAAGAAGAGTCGAATGAGGTACCTTCTAATGAATCTGGTTCTAGTTCTTAAAATTGTCCTACTTATGATGAATTATATGGTGAATTTGCCGAGTTGCATGAATAATTAAAAAAAACTAGCTACAATAAATGTAGATAGATAGAAGAGGAATTAATGTGCACGAAAAGAAATAATTAAAATGCATAATTTTATTGATGAATTGAAATTAGAGAATGAAACTCTTGATCTCATATATTTATTGCTTCTTGGAACTGTTCTACTAAGTTAATTGAGGCATCTACTTGTGAAAAGGGACAAGTGGTATTGTTTTGTAGGTGTTCCTAACAATGCATGGACATCATTGGTATTTAGATAGTAGATGTTCTAGGCACATGACATGTGATAGATCAAAGTTCTTAGAACTATCACTCAAGGAGAAAGTTCATTTCACCTATGGCGACAACAACCAAGGCAAGATACTTGGAATAGGAAAAACCTATAATGCTTCGTATACAACAATTGACAACGTGGTTTATGTGGAAGGATTAGAGCACAATTTGCTAAGAATAAGCCAACTTTGCAATAGGCAACAAAGTATCTCTTGATTCCAAATGTTGCATAATTCGTAGTGGCATTAACAATAAAATTATGGTCATTGGTTATCGAATAAACAATATTTACATGGTTCATGTAGATGTTATCACTTCTCTATTTTCAAACTGTTTTATTTTAAAAACAAGTGATAAATGGGTTTGGCATAGGAAAATAACACATATCCATTTGAAACATTGAGAAAAATTGTGTTCCAAGGACTTGGTGATTGGATTACCATAGCTGAATTTTAAAACTGAGCACATTTTCGACTCTTGCCAAAAATGAAAGCAAGTCAATAATTCTTTTTATAAAAAACTATGGTATCCACAACATGCCCTTTGGATTCGCTCTATATGGACTTGTTTGACCATCACAGATTATGAGCTTTGATGGTAGCTATTATGCACTAGTTATTGTAGACGATTTCTCTAGATTCACTTGGACGATGTTTCTCACATTAAAAAGTGATCATTTCAAATATTTTAAAATTTTTGCCGAACTTCTTCAAAATCAACTCAACCGTAGAATAGTGTATTTCATAGTGGTATTGGTGTAGAATTCAAAAAATCACCAACTTGATAAATTATCTCAGACACACGGTATTCATCATAAAAAGTGAAGAAGAAAGATATGACAAAGAAGATTATGATTCCGATTCACTCCTGGTTAGAAAATTGAGCAATTGTCTAAAGAGGAAAGGAGGATTACAAAGGTTTCATTAAAATGACGTGAAATATTCAACCAAGAAAGGCAAGAATCCCAATGATTGCTACACTTGCCATGAATGCGGTAAATCGGGCCACATGAAATACCAATGCCCAACTTACCTCAAGAATGTTGAAAATGAAAATAACAATCCCCAGGACCTCAAATCAAAGAAAGTATACATGGTATGGAATGTTCTAGAAGAGGAGTCGACTTCTATCAACTCGGAAGAATAGGAAACGACTAAACTTTGCCCCATGGAAAAAATATCAGAAATCTTGCAACTAAAGCAATCAAGAAGATTCGAATGAGGTACATTCTAATGAATTCAATTATAGTTCCAAAAATTGTCTAACTTATGATGAATTATATAGTGCATTTGTCGAGTTGCCTAAAGAATTGAAAAAGCTAGCTAGAATAAATGTAGAAAGAAAACAAGTGATTGTTGTGCATGAAATAATTTATAGATGAATTGAAATTAGAGAATGAAAATCTTGATCTTATATAATCTAATGCTACTTTCAATTGTTCTACTAAGTTAATTGAGGCATCTACTTGTGAAAAGAGCAAAAGTTTGGGGAAAAAATTTGTGCGTAAAACAGAAAATTGCATATAAATATGATTGTGTTTTTGAATTTGTGGAAACCTCAAAACGACTAGTCGATATATTAACCAAGCCCCTTCCGAGGGATTCGTTCTTTGTCTAGAACAAAGAAGTTGGTATTCTTGATGAATCATATCTAAGTTAGCTTCTTTTAGCTTCTTGATAACTCTCTTTTGTCATCTTGCTACATACCATTATAATTTCGATCATGAATTAATTTTCTTTATGTTTAAATGACTTGATGTTGTTTTGGTTGTGAATTTCTGTATTTTTTTTAGTCTTTAGGATAGGTTATTTCTTTAGTCTGAGGAATTGTTTAAGGAGGTTGGAGGTTTGTCTTGTGATGATGCTCTTATGTACTACTTTCGAGATGTGATGTGGAAATCAGACGATATTGTTTCGATGTATAACTCATGTTTACATGATTCTCACTATTTTTTTGAAGAGAATTTGGCTCAAGTTAAGTCGTTGAATGTAGAAAACTGACTTCTTCACTAACTTATTGCTTACTTCCTAGTTCAGCATAACACTAACCATGCACAACCCATTGTTAATGATTTGAAGTTGATGTTTGCAATTAAGGAAGGAATTCTGGTAAACTGGCCATTACTTCATCCTCTTGATTGTTAGCATATTTAACCTTTATCTCTCGTAAATAGACCATATGGGAAATGAGACTAATGTGAATGAGATAATTGCTATGAATTCTAGAGATCACTTAGTTGGTGACAACCTGATTCATAAAATGAGTATCTAAAAATATGCTGCTAGTTAGATGTATCAGGAGGATCATAACACCAGTGTGGACTTGGAGCTATCTATAGAGAAGGAAGATTCAAATCATGCTGAGCAAAATATATGACCATAAAATGTTGAGGTTCCTGCACCTACAGGACCTGCATTCGGTTTACCTCACTTCGATGCGATAGAGCAACATATGAATGAGCATCTGCTAGGAATGGTAGATAGGCTCTTGGCTAAGCCTCGCAAATAGGAAACGGATAATGGTAGATAGGCTCTTTGCATTTCCCTAATTCTCACAACCACCACCGCCACCTTCTCATGCTTAGACTAGCTCAAGGCTTCTTTGAGTGTCCTAGTTAGGTGGATTGTTAGGTGTGTGAGTTATTGTGCCTTGTTATATTTTTATATGACTTATTTTCATTCAGTTTGTAATCTATGACTTGTACTTTGTTGAACCTCGTTACTATCTTGTGTAGCTATCTGTCGAGCAATGCTATCTGCTATTTTGTGATAATTTCTATTGTGCATTGCTTCTTTTGAAATATATCCATTAATATGCATGTAGATAGTTTAATCTATGCGTTTCAGCAAATGGAATACACAAAATTTGCCATTTTAACTGATTATTAATATGTTTAATTGATTAATTGCAGCAATAGTTGATTAAGTCTTGTATTCAAAATACTAACCATTTTTTAAATCTGTTAATCGATAAATTACTGCATAATCGATTAACCTGGTATATTTTCTATTATTTCCATAATTTTGGCTATCCTTTTCATAGTTT
>NC_032012.1:17460326-17460631 GCF_001865875.1 Lupinus angustifolius
AAACTGTTTTTTCCCATTTGCTCATACAATCAATCATGTCTTGAAAAATTCAGAGATAAACTATCAAAAATTATTTTCAGCGGATTTCTTGCTGTGATAAAAGTCAATTAGTTTTCTTTGAGACAAGAAAAGAAATATAGGGTAGTTGTCAGTGGAAATCATTATTAGTGCATCAATTGTCAAAACCATTTTTGTTAAACCTACAAAGATCACACAATTTTCTCTTAAGTATTTTGTGAGATTTCCAGTCAGGTTTTAGCATTGTTTTAGAGTGTTAGATTAGCACATTTTAGGTGCAATTACCA
>NC_032012.1:17460731-17463023 GCF_001865875.1 Lupinus angustifolius
ACAAGGGTCTTAGAAGAGAGTTATGAGTGGATGGGGCCATAACCATAATGGTGAGGATTATCCATATATAATTGAGGGTCAAACCATTCATGGATCTCTATAGTCCAAGAAAGAAGCCTTTTATTAATTGGAAGTTTGTTCTATAAAACATTTGATCTCCATTAGTGAAGAAAAATCTCTCAAGATAAGAAGGGGAGGCCTAGATGTAGTTTGCAAGTGGACCTACAAACGAACCAATATAAAAGATCATTCTCTCGAATTTTCTATCCCTTATATTTTAATTTCTATCAATTTATAATTTGTTTAGTTAGAATTACTTTGCTTATTGAGTTTATTACTTGCTCTGATTCTGTGATATTAATTAACTATAAATTCACTAAGTATTGCATCTAAGTTGATTGAAATTGAATTTAACTTTCTAAGCAAAAAATCATAGTTTCAAAAGTGACAAGAATTAGGTTAATCAATTAAACCTATGATTAATAGATTAAGTCATGCTCTCATTAATCGATTAAAGCTCTGCATAATTTGTTAAACTAGTAGTTTTCTGAATATCTTGTTAATCGAAAAAGCGGATATAGTAATCTGCTACGCCTATTCACTCCCCTCTAGGTTGTATGCCCTTGTTATCCAACATTATTTTACACATAACAAATAGTTCATAAAATTTCACTCTACCAAAAGGGTACTCCACTAGAACTTAGCATTATAGTTACAACTATTTCAGTTGATGTTTTGTTCTTTCTTTTGACTTTATCATTCATTTCAAGTGGATAAGGTGCACTTGTTTTATGAATAATGTCATTCAGTTTATAAAATATTTTGGACATACTAGAGTCGTATTTAGTGCTTTTATCGCTTATGAGTTTCATTATTTTCTTATTAAGTTGAATTTCAATTTGAGTCATATATAACTTAAACTTGTTATGCGTTTCAAAATTCACATATATAAGTGTATCACATTGAAAGGATCAAATTCTCACTCTGGTGATTTGTGTGACTTTTTTATTATATTAGCTTGATTACAAAATTCACATTTTTTCAAGATCATTTGGAGATTCCACAATGATGTCATTAAGTAATAAAATATTGATCCCACGAGGACTGGAAAATTCCTTTAATCATTTCAATTAATTTATACTTAAGCCAAATAAGGATTAAATGTGAATTGAGAACAATTGATCAGTTGACAATAATAATCGAGAAAATAGTAAAAAGATGAAAATTTAGATTAAGAAGAGTTCTCAAGATAAGGGTTACTTCCTTTACACTCGTAAATCCTTATTTTTGCTCCTTTTCATGAACTTTATATCATGAGGGTGAATTGCTCTTTGATATGTGTTATCCTCTCTCGAGCTCCAATACATGTACTAAATTGAAGTTACACCTACTCTCGTGGTACAGTTGTCAATTGAATACCTTACTTGGATATTTCCATCCAACTGCTATGTAGCAACCCAAGGTGAATTCCATACACCCCCGAGAATCCTAAGACTACTCTCATGACTTTGGATTATAGTTTTAATAATTGAATGGTCAGATAGTTAGATTCACCTTTCGGTCTTTCCCCAATGTATCTCAGAGGTGTAATTTTTTGGCCAGACAACTCACATGAATCAAACTCAGTTTAATGATTTAAATCACAACAATCAATTAAATTGGATTTACTCAGTCATGACAGAGATGAGAATACCAAATTCTAAACCAAAAATTCACAATGTAAAAATATGTTCAATCCTTGAGGGACAACCCTTATTAATTCTAATTATAAAAGATTAGGCTAAGCCCAATAAAACAAATCTAACAAATAGAAAAATAGGAACAAAATCTGCCATCCCCGATTATGGGTGTGTGGCACGGCCTGGTCGTGGATCGTGGCCTCCAAAGGGTGGTTTTCAACATCTAGATGACCCACGACCATGGGCGGTGGACACGACCTGGGTACACGGCTAGTAGGTAGTGGACACGGTCTAAGCTCAAATCAGTGATGCACGACCGTAGGTGGTGGAACACAACTCGTGCATGGTGGAACACGACCATGGGACCAAGCACAACTTGAGTGTATGTGGTGCCTTCACTTCAAGTTGCTTCTCTTCCATCCAGGTACCAAGGGGAATTCCTTTGGCCTTTCAATTGGTATTCGCATTTCCTCAACACCGACTTCCATTGTGATGCACCCAATCTCTACTCTTTTTGGCTTCAATCCATCCAACCGGTACAACATAGCCAAAAACACCCACTCAAGCCAAACAAAGAGAAATAAAAGCTACAAACAATCTTTAAGTCCTAATT
>NC_032012.1:17463123-17465095 GCF_001865875.1 Lupinus angustifolius
AAGATGAGGATAGAATGAGGATGAAAATGTGGATGAGGATGAGGAGGAGGATGAGGTTGAGCAAGAGGAAGAGGATGAAGACGAGGATAGCATGTGATGTAAACCCTCCTAGGGCAGCCTTTGATTACAAGGGCAAGATAAGTCATGATGGTCCTACAACTAGGGCCAAAGCCAAGGCAGGGATCCTTAAGGTCTCAAAGGACACAATTGACCCAGGAGAGGGTATGTGAGGAGGACATTTATGTCCTTAGGTCACTTTCTACTTAGGTTTATTTTATTTTCATTGATTCAAATAAATGAGATTGCATTCTCATATAGTCTTAGGTTTATTTTCATTCAAGTATTTTTAATATTTAATTCATGTAATATGGGTTGGGAATTATTTGTAACATTGGTCCATATTCATGACCAAGTAGTTTACTTAGGTTCAAGGGTAAGCCTTTCACGTGGCTAGGGCAAATGGAAGTCAATGCATGATCATTTCAAGGAAGGAGGCACGTAAGGAACTCTATCTATAAGGACAAACAAGGAGATAAGGCAATTCAGCTAACACTTTATCTCTAAGGCAAACAAGGAGATAAGGCATGGAGGGAAAACGAATTTAAAAGAAGATAGGTTTGTTTTAGCAATTTGAATTTGAATTTGAATTTGAATTTGGATTTGAAAGAAGATAGATTTGAATTTGAATTCAAGGGTATATGGCACACGTTTTCAAACTTGGAGATAAAGAGAAGATTATATGAAGATTAAAGAGAGATTAATCAATCTCCCAAAGATGCACACGGCTAGAAACAAGGAAAGAAGATAGGAAGCTCAATCTTTTAAGGTGCACAAGGCTATAAAATAGGGAATCCTAATCTCATCTCCAACCAACAACAAATCAGATTGGATTCAAATTAAATATGATTAGTTCCTCAAGATGAAGTCAAATTGATCAAGTCTCTTCCTTCTCCTCAACAAATTCGGCCAACCATCCACCAAAACCGAATTACACTCAAGACTAAGTCAAACAAGCAATTCAGCTCAACCAATTGATATTACTTAGGATTTTATTTTTATGTTTATTAGAAGATAATTTGATTTCTATCTTCTATTTTATCTATTCAGCCAAGGCAACTTTGCCTATTTATAGTTTGATCAAATCATTAATAAAGGTTAAGTTTTATTTTTGAGTAAATTTGAATTGTTTTAGTTGAGAGCACTTCTCCTAAACCTAGGTTGGCCGTGGCCACCACCATACTTGTTCTTATCAAGCATCCTTGCTTGTGGCGAACCCCATAGCTTATCAAGCAGCATTGCTTGTGGCGCTCCTCACCTTCCATTCTTTTCCACCTTCACCTTCATCCTACAAACCATACACAAACCCTAGCCTAATTATACATCCCAAACCGAAGCCACATCTACCCCAAAATTACCCTAATTCCCCAAAACCGAATTCACACATTCACAAATCTAAGTTCAAGCTAAAACGATCCTTTAATTCAAAGGCAGCCCCAAGAGGTTGTCATCAAGTGGTCATCAGAGCTAGTTTTGGCTTGAAACCCAAGTCATGGCCAATGAGGCCAACCAAAGGACAAACATCTTCCTTTCTAGGTGTTTGGTCCAAGGAAACATCTGCCTATTAAGTATTGATGGTGGTTGTACCAACATGGCTAGTTCAAGGTTAGTTTCAAAACTAAACCTTGAGACTAAACCACATCCCACTCCTTACCAACTACAATGGTTAAGTGAGATTGGGGGGATTATTGTGAACCAGCAAGTGGAGGTTCCCTTTTCAATAGGGAAATATGAAGATGTAGTTCTTTGTGATGTGGTTCACATGGAGACCAGCCATATACGTTTGGGTCGTCCATGGCACATGGATAAGAGGATAGGATGAGGTAGAAGAAGAGGATAAGAATGAGGATAGGATGCGTACGAGAATTAGGATGAGGATAGGATGAGGAGGAGGATGAGGATAGGATGAGGAAGA
>NC_032012.1:17465195-17465556 GCF_001865875.1 Lupinus angustifolius
ACGAGAATGAGGATGAGGATGTGGATGAGGATTAGGATGAGGATGAGGATAAGATCGGGATGAGGCTGAGGCTGAGGAAGAAGATAGGATGAGGATGTAGATGAGGATGAGGATGAGGTTAGGATGAGGTTAGGATGAGGATGAGGATGAGGACGAGGATGAGGATGAGGATGAAGAAGAAGATGCGGAGAGGATGAGGACGAGAATGAGAATGAGGACGAGAATGAGAGAGAATGAGAATGAGGATAAGATGAGAATGAGGATGAGGATCAGGATGAGCATAGGATGAGGACAAGAATGATGATGAGGATGAGGACGAGAAGGAGAATGAGGATGAGGATAGGAGGAGGATGAGGACGAG
>NC_032012.1:17465656-17465986 GCF_001865875.1 Lupinus angustifolius
GAGAATGACGATGAGGATGAGGGTAGGATGAGGACAAGAACGAGAATGAGCATGAGGATAGGAGGAGGATGAGGACGAGGATGAGGATAGGATGAGGACGAGAATGAGGATGAGGTTGAGGATGAGGATAGGATGAGGACGAGAAGGAGGATGCAGATGAGGATTGGAGGAGGATGAGGAAGCGAATGAGGATAAGATGAGGACGAGATTGAGGATGAGGATAGGATGAGGAGTAGAATGAGGATGAGGAAGAAGATGAGGATAGAATGAGGATGAGAATGTGGATGAGGATGAGGAGGAGGATGAGGATGAGGAAGAGGATGAGGATGA
>NC_032012.1:17466086-17466501 GCF_001865875.1 Lupinus angustifolius
TGAGGATGAGGATGAGGATAGGATGAGGACGAGGATATGATGAGGATGAGGAATTAGCGGAGGAGGATGAGGATAGGATGAGGATGAGGACAAGCATGAGGATAGGATGAGGATAGGATGAGTATGAGGCTAAGGATGAGGATACGATGACGATGAGAATGTGGAAGAGGATGAGGATGATGATAGGATAGGGATGAGGATGACCAAGAGGATGAGGATAGGATGAGGAGTAGTATGAGGATGAGGAAGAGGATGAGGATGAGGATGAGAATGTGGATGAGGATATGGATAGGATGAGGATGAGGATGAGGATAGAATGTGAGGATGAGGATGCGGATGAGCACAGCATGAGGATGAGCATAGGATGAGGTTGAGGATGAGGATGAGGATGAGGATAACGATGAGGATGAGGATG
>NC_032012.1:17466907-17467249 GCF_001865875.1 Lupinus angustifolius
TCCTCATCCTATCCTCATCCTATCTGCATCATAATCGTCATCCTCATCCTAATCGTCATCCTCATCCTAATCCACTTCCTCATCCTCATCGTGTTCTCATCCTCATCCCTTCCTCATCCTATCCTCATCCTCCTTCTCGTCCTCATCCTACGCTCATCCTCCTCGTCATCCTATCCTCATCCTCATTCTCGTCCTCGACCTATCCTCATCCTCATCCTCATCCTCTTCCTCATCCTCATCCTCATCCTCGTCCTCATTCTCGTCCTCATCCTACCCTCATCCTCATCCTCTTCCTCATCCTCCTCCTCATCCTATCCTTATCCTCATCCTCAGTGTATCCTC
>NC_032012.1:17467349-17469014 GCF_001865875.1 Lupinus angustifolius
TTCATCCTCATCCTATACTCATCCACATCCTCATCCTATCCTTCTCGTCATCCTCATCCTCATCCTCTTCCTGTCCTAATCCTCATCCTCATCTTCATCCTCATCCTATCCTCATCCTCATTCTACTCCTCATCCTATCCTCATCCTCATTCTACTCCTCATCCTATCCTCATCCTCATTCTACTCCTCATCCTATCCTCATCCTCATTCTACTCCTCATCCTATCCTCATCCTCATTCTACTCCTCATCCTATCCTCATCCTCATTCTACTCCTCATCCTATCCTCATCCTCATTCTACTCCTCATCCTATCCTCATCCTCATTCTACTCCTCATCCTATCCTCATCCTCATTCTACTCCTCATCCTATCCTCATCCTCATTCTACTCCTCATCCTATCCTCATCCTCATTCTACTCCTCATCCTATCCTCATCCTCATTCTACTCCTCATCCTATCCTCATCCTCATTCTACTCCTCATCCTATCCTCATCCTCATTCTACTCCTCATCCTATCCTCATCCTCATTCTACTCCTCATCCTATCCTCATCCTCATTCTACTCCTCATCCTATCCTCATCCTCATTCTACTCCTCATCCTATCCTCATCCTCATTCTACTCCTCATCCTATCCTCATCCTCATTCTACTCCTCATCCTATCCTCATCCTCATTCTACTCCTCATCCTATCCTCATCCTCATTCTACTCCTCATCCTATCCTCATCCTCATTCTACTCCTCATCCTATCCTCATCCTCATTCTACTCCTCATCCTATCCTCATCCTCATTCTACTCCTCATCCTATCCTCATCCTCATTCTACTCCTCATCCTATCCTCATCCTCATTCTACTCCTCATCCTATCCTCATCCTCATTCTACTCCTCATCCTATCCTCATCCTCATTCTACTCCTCATCCTATCCTCATCCTCATTCTACTCCTCATCCTATCCTCATCCTCATTCTACTCCTCATCCTATCCTCATCCTCATTCTACTCCTCATCCTATCCTCATCCTCATTCTACTCCTCATCCTATCCTCATCCTCATTCTACTCCTCATCCTATCCTCATCCTCATTCTACTCCTCATCCTATCCTCATCCTCATTCTACTCCTCATCCTATCCTCATCCTCATTCTACTCCTCATCCTATCCTCATCCTCATTCTACTCCTCATCCTATCCTCATCCTCATTCTACTCCTCATCCTATCCTCATCCTCATTCTACTCCTCATCCTATCCTCATCCTCATTCTACTCCTCATCCTATCCTCATCCTCATTCTACTCCTCATCCTATCCTCATCCTCATTCTACTCCTCATCCTATCCTCATCCTCATTCTACTCCTCATCCTATCCTCATCCTATCCTCATCCTCATCCTCATCCTCATCCTCTTCCTCATCCTCTTCCTCATCCTAATCCACTTCCTCATCCTATTCTCATCCTCATCCTATCCTCATCCACGTCCTCATTCTCGTCCTCATCATAGTCCTCATCCTCATCCTCTTCCTCAATATCATCCTCCTCCTCATCCTATCCTTATCCTCATCCCCATCCTCATCCTCTTCCTCATCCTATCCTCATCCTCATCCTCAATCTCGTCCTCCTCCTCTCCTCGTCCTTATCCTCGTCCTCATCCTCATCCTCTTCCTCATCGTCATCCT
>NC_032012.1:17469114-17470350 GCF_001865875.1 Lupinus angustifolius
TATCCTATCCTCATCCTCGTCCTCATCCTCGTCCTCATCCTCATCCTCATCCTATCCTCATTCTCATTCTCGTCCTCATCCTTTCCTCTTCCTCATCCTCATCCTCCTCCTCATCCTCCTCTTAATCCTATCCTCATTCTCATCCACCTTCTATCCTCATCCTCATCCTCATCCTAATCCTAACATCGTCCTCATCCTCATCCTCATCCACATCCACATCCTCCTCCTCATCGTATCCTCATCCTCATCCTCATCCTAACCTCATCCTCATCCTCATCCTCATCCGATCCTATCCTCATCCTCATCCTATTCTCATCCTCTTCCTATCCTCATCCTCGTCCTCATACTATCCTCATCCTCATTCTAGTCCTCATCCTAACCTAATCATCCTCCTCATCCTATCCCCATCCTCATGCTCTTCCTCTTCCTCATCCTATCCTCCTCCTCATTTTCGTCCTCATCCTATCCTCGTCCTCTTCCTCATCCTCATCCTCCTCCACATCCTATCCTTATCCTTATTCACATTCTCATCCTCATCCTATCCTCATCCTCATTCTCGTCCTCATTCTACCCCTCATCCTATCTTCATCCTCATCCTCATCCTATCCTCATTCTCATTCTCGTCCTCATCCTCATCCTATCCTCATCCTCGTACTCATCCTATCATCATCATCATCCTGATCCTGATCCTCATCCTCATCCCCATCCTATTCTCATCCTCATCCCCATCCTCATCCTCTTCCTCTTCCTCATCCTATCCTGGTCCTCATTCTCGTCCTCATCCTATCCTCGTGATTCTTCCTCATCCCCATCCTCCTCCACATCCTATCCTTATCCTCATCCACATTCTCATCCTCATCTTATCCTCGTCCACTACCTCATCCTCATTCTACCCCTCATCATATCCTCATACTCATTCTCGTCCTCATCCTATCCTCATCCTCATTCTCGTCCTCATCCTATCCTCATCCTCATCCTCATCCTCATCCTAGCCTCATCCTCATCCTCATCCTCATCGTATCCTCATACGCATCCTCATCCCAATCCAATCCTCATCCTCATCCTATCCTCATCCTAATCCTCATCCTCATCCTCGTCCTCATCCTATCCTCATCTTATCCTCATCCTATCCTCATCCTCATCCTCATCCTATCCTATCCTAATCCTTATCCTCATCCTCATCCTCATCCTCATCCTCATCCTCATCCTCATCCTCATCCTCATCCTCATCCTCAT
>NC_032012.1:17470450-17470726 GCF_001865875.1 Lupinus angustifolius
ATCCTCATCGTCATCCAATCCTCTTCCTTATCCTCATCCTCTTCCTCATCCTCCTCCTATCCTCATCCTTGTCCTCATCCTCCTTCTCATCCTAACCCACGTCCTCATCCTCATCCTAACCCTCATCCTCATCCTCATCCTAACCCACTTCCTCATCCTCATCCTATTCTCATCCTTATCCTGTCGTCATCCTCGTCCTTATCCTATCCTTATCCTCCTCTGCATCCTATCCTCATCCTCATTCTCGTCCTCATCTTATCCTCATCCTCATCCTCT
>NC_032012.1:17470826-17471689 GCF_001865875.1 Lupinus angustifolius
CGTATCCTCATCCTCATTCTCGTCCTCATCCTATCCTCATCCTCATCCTATCCTCATTCTCATTCTCGTCCTCATCATATCCTATTCTTCATCATCATCCTCATCCTCATCCTCATCCTCAACCTCCTCCACATCCTATCCTCATTCTACTCCTCATCCTATCCTCGTTCTCATCCTCATGCCATACCCATTCTCATTCTCGTCCTCATCCTATCCTCCTCCTTATCCTCATCCTCATCCTCTTCCTCTTCCTCTTCCTCTTCCTCTTCCTCTTCCTCTTCCTCATCCTCATCCTTATCCTATCCTCATCCTCATCGTCATCCAATCCTCTTCCTTATCCACATCCTCTTCCTTATCCACATCCTCTTCCTTATCCTCCTCCTATTCTCATCCTCGTCGTCATCCTCATCCTCTTCCTCATCGTCATCCTCATCCTATCCTCATCCTCCTCCTCTTACTCATCCTCATCCTCATCCTAATCCCGTTCCTCATCCTCATCCTATTCACATCCTCATCCTACCCTCATCCTAGTCCTCATCTTACACTCATCCTCGTCCTCATACTATCCTCATAATCCTCCTCATCCTATCCTCATCCTCATCCTAATCCCGTTCCTCATCCTAATCCCGTTCCTCATCCTCATGCAATTCACATCCTCATCCTATCCTCATCCTCGTCCTCATCTTACACTCATCCTCGTCCTCATCCTATCCTCATACTCCTCCTCATCCTATCCTCATCCTCATTCTCGTCCTCATCATATCCTCATCCTCATCCTGTTCCTCATCCTCATTCTCGTCGTCATCCTATCCTCATCCTCGTCCTCATCCTCTTCCTCATCCTCATCCTCCTCCTTATCCTAT
>NC_032012.1:17471789-17472056 GCF_001865875.1 Lupinus angustifolius
CTCATCCTATCCTCATCCTCATCCTGTTCCTCTCCTCATTCTCGACCTCATCCTATCCTCGTCCTCGTCCTCATCCTCTTCCTCATCCTCATCCTCCTCCATATCCTATCCTTATTCTCATGCTCGTCCTCATCCTATCCTCCTCTTTATCCTCATCCTCCTCCTCATCCTCATTCTCATCCTTATCATATCCTCATCCTCATCCTCATCCTCATCCACTTCCTCATCCTTGTCCTCATCCTATCCTCATCCTTTTCCTCATCCTCA
>NC_032012.1:17472156-17472576 GCF_001865875.1 Lupinus angustifolius
TCTTCCTCATCCTCATCCTCTTCCTCATCCTATCCTCATCCTGATTCTCGTCCTCATCCTATCTTCCACCTCATCCTCATCCTATCCTTATTCTCATTCTCGTCCTTATCCTTTCCTCATCCTCATCCTCATCCTCCTCTTCATCCTATCCTCATTCTCATCCTCCTGCTATTCTCATTCTCATCCACATCCTCATTCTAACGTCATCCTCATCTTCATTCTACTCCGCATCCTATCCTCATCCTCATTCTCATCCTCATCCTTTCCTCATCCTCGTCCTAATCGACATACTATCCTCATCCTCATTATCGTCCTAATCCTAACCTCATCCTTATCCTCGTCCTCATCCTATCCTCATCCTATCCTCATCCTCATTCTCATGCTAATCCTATCCTCATCCTCATCCTCATCCTCGTCCTC
>NC_032012.1:17472676-17481904 GCF_001865875.1 Lupinus angustifolius
ACATTCTCATCCTAATCCTATCCTCATCCTCATCCTTGTCCTCATTCTCCTCCTTGGCAATATGAAAAGAACACTAGCCATAATGGTTTCACCAACAAGATCTCATTTATGCACCATGGTCACATGGTGGTGTTAGCCCCTCAGAGCCCTAAACAAGTCCATGAGGACCAAAAGAGGCTAAGGGCTAAGATTGAAGAAGAAAGGAAGGAAAGTGAGGCAAAAGCCAAGTCCATGGCCAAGCCTACACTTGACATTGTTCCTACTCCCAAGGCTGAAATTTTTTCTACACTTAGCCATTCTTTGAAAGATCATGGCAAGGATAGGAAAAAGGATAAGAATGAAGGCAATTCGAGGACGAATTCATTTGAAGAGGGAGGGGATGATGTAAACCCTCCTAGGGCAGCCTTTGATTCCAAGGGCAAGAGAAGTTATGATGGTCCTACAACTAGGGCCAAAGCCAAGGCAGGGATCCTTAAAGTCTCAAAGGACACAATTGACCCAGGAGAGGGTATGTGAGGAGGACATTTATGTCCTTAGGTCACTTTCTACTTAGGTTTATTTTATTTTCATTGATTCAAATAAATGAGATTGCATTCTCATATAGTCTTAGGTTTATTTTCATTGTTAGTATTTAATTCATGTAATATGGGTTGGGAATTATTTGTAACATTGGTCCATATTCATGACCAAGTAGTTTACTTAGGTTCAAGGGTAAGCCTTTCACGTGGCTAGGGCAAATGGAAGTCAATGCATGATCATTTCAAGGAAGGAGGCACGTAAGGAACTCTATCTATAAGGACAAACAAGGAGATAAGGCAATTCAGCTAACACTTTATCTCTAAGGCAAACAAGGAGATAAGGCATGGAGGGAAAACGAATTTAAAAGAAGATAGGTTTGTTTTAGCAATTTGAATTTGAATTTGAATTTGAATTTGGATTTGAAAGAAGATAGATTTGAATTTGAATTCAAGGGTATATGGCACACGTTTTCAAACTTGGAGATAAAGAGAAGATTATATGAATCTCCCAAGTATGCACACGGCTAGAAACAAGGAAAGAAGATAGGAAGCTCAATCTTTTAAGGTGCACAAGGCTATAAAATAGGGAATCCTAATCTCATCTCCAACCAACAACAAATCAGATTGGATTCAAATTAAATATGATTAGTTCCTCAAGATGAAGTCAAATTGATCAAGTCTCTTCCTTCTCCTCAACAAATTCGGCCAACCATCCACCAAAACCGAATTACACTCAAGACTAAGTCAAACAAGCAATTCAGCTCAACCAATTGATATTACTTAGGATTTTATTTTTATGTTTATTAGAAGATAATTTGATTTCTATCTTCTATTTTATCTATTCAGCCAAGGCAACTTTGCCTATTTATATTTTGATCAAATCATTAATAAAAGTTAAGTTGAATTTTGAGTAAATTTGAATTGTTTTAGTTGAGAGCACTTCTCCTAAACTCTATCCTTTGGCCGTGGCCATTGATGAGCTTTTATCAAGCTTCTTAAGCTTGTGGCAAGCAACACTTGACTTATCAAGCTTCCATGCTTGTGGCGTCTTCCATCTCATTCCTCTTCCACCTTCTTCCTTATCAAGCCATCACAATCTTCCCTACACTTTCCCACGCCCAAATCAAAAGACAACCCTTACATATAACCCCCAACCGAACCCAACCATCCCTAAATCACCTCATCTCCCATTGATCCGAAACCATACACATCACTTTACCCTAAACAGCCACAAATCATCATCTACAATTACAAGCCAAAAACCCTTAACTCAAACCCCTCCAACCCTAAAATTACCTAACCAAACCGAGGCCATAAAACCTCAAACCATACACAAACCCTAGCCTACTTATACAACCCCAAACCGAAGCAAATCAACCCAAAAATTGCCCTAATTTGACAAAACCGAATTCACACATTCACAAAGCCTAATTTCAAGCTAAACGATCCTATAATTCTAAGGCAGCCCCTTGAGGTTGTCATCAAGTGGTCATCAGAGCTACTTTAGCTTGAGCAATGTCAAGTCCAGAAAGGAGTCCTACGGTTTCACCAAGATCAGCCTCACTAACCGTGAGACTTCAAAACATGATGGATGCCCAATTCCAAACTCTTCAACAACAATTGGAGGAGTTGAGGATCCATTATGATAGAAGGCTGGATGAACAAAATCATGGTAATCATAACCATGAAAGAAGAAGAAGGAGGCCTAGGAGAGAGGAGAGGCCGAGACATGAGGATAGGTACAATTATTCAAGTGCCTATAATAGTGAAAGGAGACATGGCAGCCGTGGCCATGATGGAACAAACCGTGGCCATGGAAGGAGACATGGAGAGCACCATGGCAGCCCTGGCCGTGGTCATGCTAGCCCAATTCGTGGACATGGAAGGCAAAGAGAGGGTGCAAATACAAGCCCAAACCGTGAGCATAGAGGAGATTTGGATGGTGTTAAGATCAAAGTCCCTACTTTCTTGGGGATGAGTGATCCAGAGGCATATTTAGCATGGGAATTGAAGATGGAACAAGTCTTCAATTGTCACAACTATTCAGAGGCAAAGAAAGTCAAGGTGGCAGCCCTTGAATTTCAAGAGTATGCAATGGTTTGGTGGGATCAGCACCAAAAAGATAGAGTGAGATGTGGAGATGTAGCCATTGAAACATGGGCTGAAATGAAGAGAGCAATGAGAAGAAGGTTTGTACCTCATTCTTACAATAGAGATGTGCATAACAAGCTACAAAGGCTCACTCAAGGGTCCCAAACAGTAGATGAATATTTCAAAGCCATGGAATTAGCCTTGCTTAGGTCCAACCTCAATGAGGACCGTGAAGCAACAATGGCTAGGTTTCTTCATGGGTTGAATCCAGAAATCCAAGATGTGGTGGAATTGCAGCCATATGTGGAGTTAGATGACTTGGTTCAGAAAGCCATCAAAGTGGAGCACCAAATTAAGAGGAAGAAGTCTAAGTACTCCTCTAGTACGTCAAAATCCCACTCTTGGAGAGATGAGCAAAAAAGGGAGAGCCCTAAGGCCAAGGAGGCCGTGGGCAGCCACAAAACCACCCAACCAGCCATGGAGACCAATGGGAAGACTAGAAACGTGAAGTGTTTCAAGTGTCTTGGCCATGGTCACATTGCCTCTCAATGTCCTACAAAAAGGACAATGGTGATCACTAATGGTGTCGTTGAGTCCCAATCCGAACCATCTAGTGGAGAGGAGTGTGATGATGATACATCCATGTTTAATTGTGATATTTTGATGATGAAGAGGCTCTTGGGCAGCCAAGTTAAGAGGCATGAAGAAAGCCAAAAATACAACCTATTTCACTCAAGATGTTTGGTCCAAGGCAAGGTATGCATGTTGATCATTGATGGAGGTAGCTGCACTAATGTGGTTAGCCAAAGGCTAGTGTCAAAGCTAGACCTTGAAACTAAACCACATCCCTCCCCTTACAAACTCCAATGGTTAAGTGATGTGGGTGAGTTGGTTGTGGATAGACAAGTCATGGTACCCTTCTCCATAGGGCAGTACCATGATGAGGTCTTATGTGATGTGGCTCCTATGGAAGCTAGCCACATGTTGTTGGGGAGACCATGGCAATATGAAAAGAACACTAGCCATAATGGTTTCACCAACAAGATCTCATTTATGCACCATGGTCACATGGTGGTGTTAGCCCCTCAGAGCCCTAAACAAGTCCATGAGGACCAAAAGAGGCTAAGGGCTAAGATTGAAGAAGAAAGGAAGGAAAGTGAGGCAAAAGCCAAGTCCATGGCCAAGCCTACACTTGACATTGTTCCTACTCCCAAGGCTGAAATTTTTTCTACACTTAGCCATTCTTTGAAAGATCATGGCAAGGATAGGAAAAAGGATAAGAATGAAGGCAATTCGAGGACGAATTCATTTGAAGAGGGAGGGGATGATGTAAACCCTCCTAGGGCAGCCTTTGATTCCAAGGGCAAGAGAAGTTATGATGGTCCTACAACTAGGGCCAAAGCCAAGGCAGGGATCCTTAAAGTCTCAAAGGACACAATTGACCCAGGAGAGGGTATGTGAGGAGGACATTTATGTCCTTAGGTCACTTTCTACTTAGGTTTATTTTATTTTCATTGATTCAAATAAATGAGATTGCATTCTCATATAGTCTTAGGTTTATTTTCATTGTTAGTATTTAATTCATGTAATATGGGTTGGGAATTATTTGTAACATTGGTCCATATTCATGACCAAGTAGTTTACTTAGGTTCAAGGGTAAGCCTTTCACGTGGCTAGGGCAAATGGAAGTCAATGCATGATCATTTCAAGGAAGGAGGCACGTAAGGAACTCTATCTATAAGGACAAACAAGGAGATAAGGCAATTCAGCTAACACTTTATCTCTAAGGCAAACAAGGAGATAAGGCATGGAGGGAAAACGAATTTAAAAGAAGATAGGTTTGTTTTAGCAATTTGAATTTGAATTTGAATTTGAATTTGGATTTGAAAGAAGATAGATTTGAATTTGAATTCAAGGGTATATGGCACACGTTTTCAAACTTGGAGATAAAGAGAAGATTATATGAATCTCCCAAGTATGCACACGGCTAGAAACAAGGAAAGAAGATAGGAAGCTCAATCTTTTAAGGTGCACAAGGCTATAAAATAGGGAATCCTAATCTCATCTCCAACCAACAACAAATCAGATTGGATTCAAATTAAATATGATTAGTTCCTCAAGATGAAGTCAAATTGATCAAGTCTCTTCCTTCTCCTCAACAAATTCGGCCAACCATCCACCAAAACCGAATTACACTCAAGACTAAGTCAAACAAGCAATTCAGCTCAACCAATTGATATTACTTAGGATTTTATTTTTATGTTTATTAGAAGATAATTTGATTTCTATCTTCTATTTTATCTATTCAGCCAAGGCAACTTTGCCTATTTATATTTTGATCAAATCATTAATAAAAGTTAAGTTGAATTTTGAGTAAATTTGAATTGTTTTAGTTGAGAGCACTTCTCCTAAACTCTATCCTTTGGCCGTGGCCATTGATGAGCTTTTATCAAGCTTCTTAAGCTTGTGGCAAGCAACACTTGACTTATCAAGCTTCCATGCTTGTGGCGTCTTCCATCTCATTCCTCTTCCACCTTCTTCCTTATCAAGCCATCACAATCTTCCCTACACTTTCCCACGCCCAAATCAAAAGACAACCCTTACATATAACCCCCAACCGAACCCAACCATCCCTAAATCACCTCATCTCCCATTGATCCGAAACCATACACATCACTTTACCCTAAACAGCCACAAATCATCATCTACAATTACAAGCCAAAAACCCTTAACTCAAACCCCTCCAACCCTAAAATTACCTAACCAAACCGAGGCCATAAAACCTCAAACCATACACAAACCCTAGCCTACTTATACAACCCCAAACCGAAGCAAATCAACCCAAAAATTGCCCTAATTTGACAAAACCGAATTCACACATTCACAAAGCCTAATTTCAAGCTAAACGATCCTATAATTCTAAGGCAGCCCCTTGAGGTTGTCATCAAGTGGTCATCAGAGCTACTTTAGCTTGAGCAATGTCAAGTCCAGAAAGGAGTCCTACGGTTTCACCAAGATCAGCCTCACTAACCGTGAGACTTCAAAACATGATGGATGCCCAATTCCAAACTCTTCAACAACAATTGGAGGAGTTGAGGATCCATTATGATAGAAGGCTGGATGAACAAAATCATGGTAATCATAACCATGAAAGAAGAAGAAGGAGGCCTAGGAGAGAGGAGAGGCCGAGACATGAGGATAGGTACAATTATTCAAGTGCCTATAATAGTGAAAGGAGACATGGCAGCCGTGGCCATGATGGAACAAACCGTGGCCATGGAAGGAGACATGGAGAGCACCATGGCAGCCCTGGCCGTGGTCATGCTAGCCCAATTCGTGGACATGGAAGGCAAAGAGAGGGTGCAAATACAAGCCCAAACCGTGAGCATAGAGGAGATTTGGATGGTGTTAAGATCAAAGTCCCTACTTTCTTGGGGATGAGTGATCCAGAGGCATATTTAGCATGGGAATTGAAGATGGAACAAGTCTTCAATTGTCACAACTATTCAGAGGCAAAGAAAGTCAAGGTGGCAGCCCTTGAATTTCAAGAGTATGCAATGGTTTGGTGGGATCAGCACCAAAAAGATAGAGTGAGATGTGGAGATGTAGCCATTGAAACATGGGCTGAAATGAAGAGAGCAATGAGAAGAAGGTTTGTACCTCATTCTTACAATAGAGATGTGCATAACAAGCTACAAAGGCTCACTCAAGGGTCCCAAACAGTAGATGAATATTTCAAAGCCATGGAATTAGCCTTGCTTAGGTCCAACCTCAATGAGGACCGTGAAGCAACAATGGCTAGGTTTCTTCATGGGTTGAATCCAGAAATCCAAGATGTGGTGGAATTGCAGCCATATGTGGAGTTAGATGACTTGGTTCAGAAAGCCATCAAAGTGGAGCACCAAATTAAGAGGAAGAAGTCTAAGTACTCCTCTAGTACGTCAAAATCCCACTCTTGGAGAGATGAGCAAAAAAGGGAGAGCCCTAAGGCCAAGGAGGCCGTGGGCAGCCACAAAACCACCCAACCAGCCATGGAGACCAATGGGAAGACTAGAAACGTGAAGTGTTTCAAGTGTCTTGGCCATGGTCACATTGCCTCTCAATGTCCTACAAAAAGGACAATGGTGATCACTAATGGTGTCGTTGAGTCCCAATCCGAACCATCTAGTGGAGAGGAGTGTGATGATGATACATCCATGTTTAATTGTGATATTTTGATGATGAAGAGGCTCTTGGGCAGCCAAGTTAAGAGGCATGAAGAAAGCCAAAAATACAACCTATTTCACTCAAGATGTTTGGTCCAAGGCAAGGTATGCATGTTGATCATTGATGGAGGTAGCTGCACTAATGTGGTTAGCCAAAGGCTAGTGTCAAAGCTAGACCTTGAAACTAAACCACATCCCTCCCCTTACAAACTCCAATGGTTAAGTGATGTGGGTGAGTTGGTTGTGGATAGACAAGTCATGGTACCCTTCTCCATAGGGCAGTACCATGATGAGGTCTTATGTGATGTGGCTCCTATGGAAGCTAGCCACATGTTGTTGGGGAGACCATGGCAATATGAAAAGAACACTAGCCATAATGGTTTCACCAACAAGATCTCATTTATGCACCATGGTCACATGGTGGTGTTAGCCCCTCAGAGCCCTAAACAAGTCCATGAGGACCAAAAGAGGCTAAGGGCTAAGATTGAAGAAGAAAGGAAGGAAAGTGAGGCAAAAGCCAAGTCCATGGCCAAGCCTACACTTGACATTGTTCCTACTCCCAAGGCTGAAATTTTTTCTACACTTAGCCATTCTTTGAAAGATCATGGCAAGGATAGGAAAAAGGATAAGAATGAAGGCAATTCGAGGACGAATTCATTTGAAGAGGGAGGGGATGATGTAAACCCTCCTAGGGCAGCCTTTGATTCCAAGGGCAAGAGAAGTTATGATGGTCCTACAACTAGGGCCAAAGCCAAGGCAGGGATCCTTAAAGTCTCAAAGGACACAATTGACCCAGGAGAGGGTATGTGAGGAGGACATTTATGTCCTTAGGTCACTTTCTACTTAGGTTTATTTTATTTTCATTGATTCAAATAAATGAGATTGCATTCTCATATAGTCTTAGGTTTATTTTCATTGTTAGTATTTAATTCATGTAATATGGGTTGGGAATTATTTGTAACATTGGTCCATATTCATGACCAAGTAGTTTACTTAGGTTCAAGGGTAAGCCTTTCACGTGGCTAGGGCAAATGGAAGTCAATGCATGATCATTTCAAGGAAGGAGGCACGTAAGGAACTCTATCTATAAGGACAAACAAGGAGATAAGGCAATTCAGCTAACACTTTATCTCTAAGGCAAACAAGGAGATAAGGCATGGAGGGAAAACGAATTTAAAAGAAGATAGGTTTGTTTTAGCAATTTGAATTTGAATTTGAATTTGAATTTGGATTTGAAAGAAGATAGATTTGAATTTGAATTCAAGGGTATATGGCACACGTTTTCAAACTTGGAGATAAAGAGAAGATTATATGAAGATTATAGAGAGATTAATCAATCTCCCAAATATGCACACGGCTAGAAACAAGGAAAGAAGATAGGAAGCTCAATCTTTTAAGGTGCACAAGGCTATAAAATAGGGAATCCTAATCTCATCTCCAACCAACAACAAATCAGATTGGATTCAAATTAAATATGATTAGTTCCTCAAGATGAAGTCAAATTGATCAAGTCTCTTCCTTCTCCTCAACAAATTCGGCCAACCATCCACCAAAACCGAATTACACTCAAGACTAAGTCAAACAAGCAATTCAGCTCAACCAATTGATATTACTTAGGATTTTATTTTTATGTTTATTAGAAGATAATTTGATTTCTATCTTCTATTTTATCTATTCAGCCAAGGCAACTTTGCCTATTTATAGTTTGATCAAATCATTAATAAAGGTTAAGTTTTATTTTGAGTAAATTTGAATTGTTTTAGTTGAGAGCACTTCTCCTAAACTCTATCCTTTGGCCGTGGCCATTGATGAGCTTTTATCAAGCTTCTTAAGCTTGTGGCAAGCAACACTTGACTTATCAAGCTTCCATGCTTGTGGCGTCTTCCATCTCATTCCTCTTCCACCTTCTTCCTTATCAAGCCATCACAATCTGCCCTACACTTCCCTACGCCCAAATCAAAAGACAACCCTAACATATAACCCCCAACCGAACCCAATCATCCCTAAATCACCTCATCTCCCATTGATCCGAAACCATACACATCACTTTACCCTAAACAGCCACAAATCATCATCTACAATTACAAGCCAAAAACCCTTAACTCAAACCCCTCCAACCCTAATTACCTAACCAAACCGAGGCCATAAAATCTCAAACCATACACAATCCCTAGCCTACTTATACAACCCCAAACCGAAGCAAATCAACCCTAAAATTGCCCTAATTTGACAAAACCGAATTCACACATTCACAAAGCCTAATTTCAAGCTAAACGATCCTATAATTCTAGGGCAGCCCCTTGAGGTTGTCATCACATCCTCTTCCTCATCTTATCCTTATCCACATCCTCTTCCACATTCTCATCCTCATCATCATTATCGTCCTCATCCTATCCTCATGATCACCCTATCCT
>NC_032012.1:17482004-17482555 GCF_001865875.1 Lupinus angustifolius
AATTCTAAGGCAGCCCCTTGAGGTTGTCATCAAGATTGCCTTAGGCTTAGTTCGTCTATATGGCTAATTTTGAGGATCATTGCTTCTTTGTATTTTTTAGACATATTTTCTCTTTGCTTTCTGGATTGTAACTCTAACTATCTACTTTTGTTGCACTATTATGACTTGATATGCATGTCTTTTGAACTTAAATCGTTTCTATTTTGATTTCATTTTGCTTACATAACATAGTTATATATGTCAAATATAGTATGAATATATGTTTAATGGTTCTTGCATCTAGCCGAGTGGTGGGTGTTGGGAAAGCGCACAACTCCACCGATGTGATGCAACATAATGTACGTATCTGACGCCATCATATGAAGGTCTCGATTCATGTTGCAATCGATAGTGATGCGTTGCTGCCAATTCCTCTCGATGAGGATATCTTCACAGTTGGAGGGTCTATAGGCACTTTTGTGGCTTGGCCAATAGACTTTGTACAAGTAGTTCCTTCTAAGGTGTGATTTTCACCTTATGCTCATTCATATTATATATATATATATATATAT
>NC_032012.1:17482655-17491169 GCF_001865875.1 Lupinus angustifolius
ATATATTGATCTATAATTGATATGATTTTTATTGAATATTTCAGGAAAATGTACACTCCACCCCTAGTAGCAACCCAAAGACTAAGCCATCTACGAGGATGTGAGCTCGATACCATCTATGAGAGATGTGAGTTCGAAGCCATCTACGAGTGATGTGAGTTCGAAGCCATCTATGGAGATGTGATCTCCCAGAAGACTATCAACTACTATACTTAGTTGTTTGAGAATGTACAGAAGTTGGGAGATGATATAATAAATATATCAATTCCCAAGGAAGTCTTCGGGATTGATCTTGAAGAATACGTTAGCTTCAATGAAGTCCATAATGTATATAAACATGAATGGATAGGTGCAACTATTATATGTGTATATATGAGGTGAATTATGTTTCCTTAACTTCTCGATTTTTCATGGCGGTGTTTTATAATTAACTAACAATTGTGTTATACATATTAGGTACTTGTATGAAAATGTTGTTTCGGTAGATAAGAAAAATGTGATGTTCATATCCCCACACGTTACCCCTTTGGTGTTGAGTGGTAATGAAAAAAATAAGTTTTGGGAACAAACAAGACGAATTGTAGATACTCTCCTCATTGATAAAGAAGCTGCAGAATTATTTCTTGCACCTTTTAATACTGGGTGAGCATTTTTTAATTGTCTTTTATATATTTCTTTAGTATGTTTGTTATGCTTAATATTTCCTAACCATGTAAATATGTTTTGTTAGGCAACATTGACTTTTGGTTGTCAATAATCGGGTCAATAAAGAAATATATTACTTTGACTCATTGACACATGGTAATACGAACAAGTACACCGCTATGAGAGAAATGTTTCTAAGTAAGTGGACTACTCATTTAAACTTTTAGTTACACTTTCACTTTCCTAGTTGTTTAGTAAACAAGTACATTTTCTATTGTTTAGGGCGGTGAGAAATATAGAGGATGTACTCGTTCTAGAAAATCGATACCACAGTACAAAGTCAACTGGACTCATATAAAGGTATTGGCATAAATCATCTCAAACAATTATATGTGTAGTGTATTCATATTTCAATTAAGGTTATACTTATATGTTTACTTCATTTTAATTGTAGACTCCTTGCCAAACAAACGAGGTAGATTGCGATTATTACGTGTTGAAATTCATGAAGGAGATAATTCAACAATGTCCAACTGATGAAATCAAGTTTGTTGGCAAATCATATACAAATGACCAAGTCAACCAAATTAGAGAACATTGGTCACAGTATGTACTTAGTTTTGTTTAGATAAATCAATGTATAGCATAGGTATAGTATATTTTTGTACAGATTGTAGCTTAGGGAATTCAATTAATGTTCAATGTAATGTATATTTTTTCGTGTATGTAATATATGTTTATGTAACATTATAGTGTAATTAATGTTCAATATATAAATTCACTAGAAATTCAGTTGTATTCATATAGTTGTAATTTCTATTTGTGTATGCATTCAGGTTGTTGTTTTGTTCTATTTCTGTATGCGTTCATGTTATTTTATGTTGTGTGCTTAACTGTGTAGAATTAGGAATAATGGTCTTCAACAATGTTTTTTAATAATGCGCTATTGTATAGCTCTACAATAGCGCTTTTTAAATATGTGTTATTGTTTATACTACATTCATCAGTGCATTCATTAAAAAACATTGTTGAATACTTACCTCTCATATTATTTTATTTTACCTATACAACAACGTTTTTTTAAATATGTGTTGTTGTTTATATTGCATTCAACAACGCATTAATAAAAAACATTGTTGAATACTTACCTCTCATATTATTTTCTTTTACCTATACAACAACACATTTTTGTAGATGCGTTGTCGATATGATCAACAATTAAGCACATGCACAAGATACACTATTAGGTTCTAATTAATTGTCATTATTTCCTTTATACAAAACTATTTCTGAATCGATTAACACAATTCTTAATCAATTAACAGGTTTTCATTTCATATATTTTTAAATGTTATTTATTACCATTATTAATTGTTCTATATATTTAATTAATTGTCTTTAATAGATAGTCACAATGTCATTATTAATTTGAATTTCATTAAAAAATTAATTATAAAAAAATTAATATATATTCCACAGTGTTTCCTTCAGGTTGCACTGTGAAACACTTACATTCATTATATTTGAATGAGGAGTTCTTTCACAATGCTAGTTGTAGGAGAGGCTGTTGATTAGGTATAATTCAGCATTCTCACACATTCAGCAATCCCAACACTCATTTACTCAGCAACGAAACTCATTTACTCTGAAAATCGACCTCGAAAATCATTCAACATCGAATTTCGAAAATCATTCAACACTGATTTTGAAAATCATCACTCGTTTAACCTCAAAATCATCATTCACACATTCAACACCAAATTGAAAGTGAGTTTTCCTTATAAATATTTGTCTTTTTAATTACATTATATTTAGCTTGTATTGAGTAATAAATATTTTCCTTATAAATGAGTGAAAGTGATTTCACTCATTTAGCTTGTATTCAGTTGGAGTTTCTGACCTCTTTCACTTTATTACATTATGAGTTAGGGTTCCCCCATTTTTAATTACATAATAATGTATTTTCTCTACTTGGTGAGATTAACTCCAAGCTTTAAGGATTTATGCTCATTATATTTTTTTTGTTAATAGAAAATGGATCAAAAATGGATGAGTTTCAATTGATTGACAAAGGAGTATGAGGAAGGACTGAAATCATTTGTTAGGTTTGCAATTGAGAATGCTGAAAACCCTAATAGAATTGCATGTCTTTGCTTAAGATGTCGTTACTCAAACCGAATTACTCCAAATGAGTTAAAAGTTCATTTATGGTGCTTATTAATGGGTCATGAAATGACAATAATAAATGCGAAAATGCAAGTTGGGTGTTGCTGGAACTCAAGACAATAAAATTTTTAAACGAGAACGCAGGTCGGGTGCTGCTGGGACTCGAACTACTAAAAATAAATGCGAGAACGCAGTTCGGGTACTGCCGGAACTCGAGACAATGAAAGTAAATGCGAGAACGCAGGTCGGATATTGCCAGAACTCGGAAATTCACATCAGACTCGGGCTCCTGGACAACATAATTTTAAAACGAGAACGCAGGTCGGGTACTGCCGGAACTCGAGACAATGAGGCTCGGGGTCCTGGAAAGTTATTGAAAGCACATCAGGCTCGGGGTCCTGGACAACATAATTTTAAAACGAGAACGCAGGTCGGGTATTGCCGGAACTCAGAAATTCACATCAGGCTCGGGATCCTGGAAAGATTGATTAAAAGCACATCATGCTCGGGGTCCTGGAAAGCATAATTTTAAAACGAGAACGCAGGTCGGGTACTGCCGGATCTCGAGACAATAAAAGTAAATGCGAGAACACAGGTCGGGTACTGCCGGAACTCGAGACAATAAAAGTAAATGCGATGTATAAGTCCGACAATGTTTTTTTCATTTAAGAACGTTCTAGCGTCTGAGTCTAGCAACGTCATAACATTTCGGCGTCTGAGTCCGACAATGTTTTTTCATTTAAGAACGTTCTAGCGTCTGAGTCTAGCAACGTCATAACATTTCGGCGTCTGAGTCCGACAATGTTTTTTCATTTAAGAACGTTCTAGCGTCTGAGTCTAGCAACGTCATAACATTTCGGCGTCTGAGTCCAACAATGTTTTTTCATTCAAGAACGTTCTAGCGTCTGAGTCTAGCAACGTCATAACATTTCGGCGTCTGATTCCGACAATGTTTATTCATTTAAGAGCGTTCTAGCGTCTGAGTCAAGCAACGTCATAACATTTCGGCGTCTGAGTCCGACAATGTTTTTTTCATTTAAGAACGTTCTAGCGTCTGAGTCTAGCAACGTCATAATATTTCGGCGTCTGAATCCAACAATGTTTTGGTGTGGAAAGTAATTTGATTGACCACCTGTGATGGTATGGTTATGCAAGAATGATGCTTGCTTTGTACGTACAAGAGTATATATTGACTTGATTTAGTGATATGTATGTATGTCATGAGTGATGTATGAAATTTGGTTTAGTTTGCATGATGTAGTGATGTATGACCTTCGGTTATGTTTACATGTTGAAGTGATGTGTGAACCAAAATTATTGAATTGGTAGCTCGAAATGACATTGAGTTTTTTTGTTTGAAAAATTGGATTTGAATTTTTGATTAAGTTGTACTCGAAACTGTTCTTCAGCACCCTTAAAACTTTTCAGTTTTACAACCTTTTTATGATTGGCTTTAGTTGACATATTTGTTGATGATTTGCTTGCTCTCTGATATGACTTTGATCCTTTGAAGAACTACCTCAATTTATGGTAAGCAGATCAATTAAATGGCTCAGTGTCTTATAAGAGTTTATTGGAAGAGTCTGATCGTCCAGTAAATTACCCAGTAGACTTGATGAGAATTTTTCTAAATAGAGGTTATGACTCTCGCTTCAAAAAACTGCCCCGGTTTGCATGGTTGAGGATGAACAATAATGAATTTTCACTTGAGGGTGTTCATTTCTTTTCCTTAATTTTGCCCAGAATACCTAGTGTAGGTACCTGTCAGGAATTCTCTCATTTTATTATGATACCAAGTCGTCGTTGAAGGTTTTCGACTTATCATTGCTCTCCTTTTTTAGGTCGCCCTTGCGGGTTTTCAACCTAACGCTCTTTTTCTTTTTTTGCTTGTTTTTTCCAGCTAATTTTGAACACCCTCAAGTGAACATCATAAGTGCATGAAAGTATGAGTCACCCTTGAAGATCTTGCATCTTCTTGGTTGAGGCATTTTGGATCGATCCATGATAAGCGACTTCGACCTTGCCCCAGGTATAGGTTTCTTAGTACTTTCATTCGAGGAATAAGATCAACCACCATAAACTGCCCCAGTTTGGATTGACATTTGTTCTTCTGATTCCCACCTGAGTGTATTTTTCTATGCACAACTCCTTAAAAATAAATACTAAAAGCGATGATCATGCAACTTTGATTTTTGTGTGTTGATGTGATGGTTGTGATGATGATGATGGATGAAATTTAATCCGATGTATTAAAGATGAGATATTTTTATCAAAATTTTGAATTTTATGGGAGTCAGCATTTCTCTGCCCTAGTACATTTCTTAGGCAAATCATATCTTCGACAAGGTCTTTTGAGCTTGTATCGTGGCTTGGCTAAGGGTTTTCAAGAAAAAGGATAAGGCTCAAAAATGTGTTTCCCAAACCCCTTTCTACATCTTCCTTTCTCCATTGTCCTATTTTCAACGATTTTCTGACATGACATTCAAGTACTAAGATTTTGTTGGATTTTTGTGATGTAATAGGTGAAGGCCTAATATTTAGGCGATAATCTTCCCGATGGGTATTTGAATTGTTCATTTTTGCGGTCATTGATAGTGCACTTTATTGGCCCTAACTTTTGCCTGAGATTTTTATTGAGGGTTCTTAGTAGGTCTTTTGTATATTTTTGTTTTTGTTTTTTTTATGTTATTTCGCAATTTGACCGATGAACTTTTTTATTTGAATTGCTTAGGATTTTTTTACCCTCGGGTTAGATTTGGAAGTGGTAGAGTGTATTTATTTCTTAATAATTGAATGTCAAGGAAAACAGTTAAGATACTACCCTGCCCAAGGTTATTGATATTTTGAGGGTTTTATTAGAAAAAATCTCCTTTCATAAAGCCTAGGGCTCAAATGGGTGACTAGGGGTATCTTCATAGTGTTTGGGGATTTTCAAAGATGCCTTGTGTCATCAGAAAGATCTTGCCTTAGGATTAGCACTATTTTGGGTCTTACCTTTGCATCATCCTCCATTTCAAAATTATTGAATCAAATATAACATCTTAACGCATGAATTAACTTGGCTTGTTTGTGTGGTTGAAATGAGATTTGTGGAAGGAAGTATGAGATGATAATTTGCATGATCAATGCAATAATATGTAATTGTTAATAAGAGGCGCATGAGAAAATAAACTTTTATTTATGATAAACATGGGTGCCCCACTATTTCATGAACCTAAAGCCTTGGGGAGAGCTATAGGAACAAAATACACCATCAATTTTGTCATCTTTCTAGGTTGGACAAAAAGTTTCCCTTAGTATTCTTTGTTGCTTGTCCGAAGTCCAAACACTTGGAATCTATCAATTCTTGTACCTTGTATTTGAGATCTCTACAATTTTCTATGGAATGTCCCATGATGTTGTAATGATACGCACAACTAGCGGCAGGATCATACCATTTAGGATATGGTGGCTCAAAAACTTTTCCCTCCACAGGAGTTAACATTCCTTGGTCTTGAAGTTGGTCAAAGAGTTCAGCATAAGATATTGGAAAAGGATCAAAGTATGGATTCCTTTGGGCGGAAACTGCATTTATGCTTTGATGACTGTTTTGGGTTTGTTGAGAAATATGTATTTGGTTTGTGTGTGGGCGGTATTTTGGGAATTGTGAGGATGTATAGTATTGAAAGGCATTGTATGGATATTTAGTTTGATACGGGTATGAGGCTTTGTAGTATAGATTTTGATGGTGGTGTTTGAGTGTCTTGTATTTTCGCTCATTAGTTAGAAAATTTGTTTCCTCTTCCTCTTTTATCATAAGGGCTGAACTTTTACCTTCATTTGAATCTAACTGGTCGCCTGCTATTCTCCCACTTTTCAAGTTATGTTCAATTCTACTTCCCACTTTAATGAAGGCATTAAAGTCTGAAGTTGTGTTGCCTATCATACGATCAAAATATGGGTTATGGAGAGTGTTGATGAAGATGGCAAGTTGCTTGTCTTCCTCTAGTCGGGGTAAGACTTGAGAAGCAACTCCCCTCCATCTTTGAGCATATTCTTTGAAAGACTCGTTCTGCCTCATGGACATGTTCTGGAGTTGAGTTCTATCAGGAGCAGAGTCTTCATTGTACTTATACTGCTTGATAAAGGCATCAGAAAGATCGAGAAATTTTTTCACCTTTTCTCTTTCCAGGTGGATATACCAAGTGGTAGCAATTCCTACCAGACTTTCTTAGAAGCAATGGATCAGTAACTTGTCATTGTCAAGGTACGCCGACATTTTTCTGGCATATATGTGCAAATGGATTTTGGGACACGTTGTCCCATCATACTTCTCAAATTCCGGAACCTTGAATTTGGGTGGCAAGACAACATCAGGCACCAGACACATTTCAAATACATTTTTAATGTCTAGATAGTTAGCCCCCTCCACGACTTTCAATCTTTCTTCAATCGAATCCCACATGTTCATATCTTCCTTCTTTTTCCCCGTAGCATTATGAAGATGGACATTGCTTTTGTTGTGGGGATTTAGTGGTCTGTGGTTTCATATGAGAGGTTGAAGGATTATCCGTAGTAGATTTCCTTTGTTGTAGGGCCAAGATTATCTTCATCATTTCGCTCATTTGTTCCTTGAGCTCTGTCACCTCTGACTTATTCATCTAGGTTATCTCTTCATCTGCCATTAATCAATCTTAAAGTTGTTTGTGGTAAGGGTGCTTTAGAGCAGTGATGAATATATCTGAGATGCAAGTGATTTTGAAAAAAATTAAAAATGAGCATTTATGAAATGATTAATGGATGTTATAACGAGATGAATAGTGTTTTTTTTTTGTTTTTTGATGAAAATTCGAATGATGAAATTTTATTTTTTGCTTTTTATTTTCTGAATGTATGTATGAATGCATGAATTTACGAATTTTTCATTTTATGAATTTATGTATCAATGGGTGAACGAATGATTGAATGGTATTTTGGCTTTTGACTCATTATATGAATGGAAAAATGTTTGAATGATATAACTTTTGGAATGATATATTTTGAGGAATGTATGAATTCTGCATGTATAGATGAATGATTTTTTTATTTTATTTTTTTATGAATGTTTTAATGATGTACACTTTGATGAATGTATGAGTAGATGGCATGCATGAACTTGATATAGTGGTGTTAATATGTTTTGAATGCCCCTCGGGTATGATAGACCTTATTTAGGGGAAACATAGCCTTAGTTACAATATAATAAAATGTCATGATAAATTTGACATCTATTATACTGTTAATGCCAATTCTTGAGTTAAATGATAAAGTTGTGAACCTATTCAGATGAAAGAGAACACATCCCTAGGGCAATGAGGCCATTGATAGGAATGAAAAAATTATCCATAGGGCGCTTAGCTCATGGTAAGGAACAAAAAAAAAATATCCCTAGGGCGCTTAGCCCATGGTAAGGAACGAAAGAATTATCCCTAGGGCTCTTAGCCCATGGTAAGGAATGAAAAACTTATCCCTAGGGCTCTTAGCCCATAGTAAGGAAACGAACAATTATCCCTAGGGCGCTTAGCCCATGGTAAGGAACAAAAAAAAAGTAGGAACAAAAAAAAATTATCCCTAGGGTGCTTAGCCCATGGTAAGGAATGAAAACAATTATCCCTAGGGCGCTTAGCCCATGGTAAGGAATGAAAGAATTATCCCTAGGGCGCTTAGCCCATGGTAAGGAATGAA
>NC_032012.1:17491269-17504945 GCF_001865875.1 Lupinus angustifolius
TATATATATATATATATATATATATATATATATATATATATATATATATATATATATATATATATATATATATATATATATATATATATATATATATATATATATATATATATATATATATATATATATATATATATATATATATATATATATATATATATATATATATATATATATATATATATCGATAGAATCAATGATATCTCCTTATGATATGTGTAAGGAATTAATCTCTTTCTGAAATGTCACTCCCAATAAGTGTTGCTCTAAGGAATCGACCAATTTATCTATTAGGATATATCAGAAACTAACATAACATTACACTATTAGATCAACATTTCATTCGTTGAGAAAAATATATACGTAAGCTTATTGGTTTTATATCAAGAACGATGAAACTTTATCATCTGAATTCTCCTCTCTTCTTTTGTGATGTTTTAAGTTTGTTGGTTCAAATTTTTTTGTTTTATGATTTTGTCAAACTATCCCTTAATTATATCACCATTTACTAATATAGACGTCATTAATTAATTCTATTTTTTATTCTCTTAGGAAGTAAATAGAAATGCTTTAACCAAAATAATAATACTCCACTTCTTAATAGAAAATGTTGAAATTCATATATTTTAACATGTATCAATACATTATTAACAAAAGGAAATTAATATGCATAATACTGTAATATTTATGCAATGTCAGTATAAAGATTTAATATTCAATATAACATCTATTATTTATTTATATTGTTTTTTTGAAATGATTAAATATGAATAATAAATGATGCGGTGACAATGTATCAAACTCTTACACTCTCGATGCATATATTTTTCTCTATATTTTATGTGTATTAGTTTTATGTTGTTAGTGTATTTGTTAATTTTATTTAAGAGCCAATAGCAATTAAGATACGAATGTTGAATGATATATAAAAAATGTAAACAACTTTTACATCAAAATATAAAAGTGTGAATTTTTCAAATCTAGAGTGTCCCCTTTATATTTTATATTTTGTTGACAAAGCACACATTTTTTAACATAAAAGTATGCAACATAATTAAATACTACGTATACATCAAAATATATAAAATTTGACTCAACATTCCTGAAGGAGAAATTTGGCTTATGAAAATATGTTCTTGCCTACACAAATTTATAAAATGGACTTCAAATTGAAAATATCTACTTCCATGGTTTTGAAAAAGCATTTAACATCACATAAAAGGAAAAATATAAATGAAAAAAGGAAAACCTATTTCCGACAATAAGTACATCAGAAAGAAAAAATAAAAACAAAAAGGCATGACACATGCTTGTAGTAATATGGCATAAAAAAAGGTCAAAGAAAAACAATGAAGTAGGTACAAGAAATTAAAATATTTTCATAAATATCTACTTCCATAGAGGACAATTTTCACATAAGGTTTTAAAATGGAAGTACGAAACAGGAGAAGGAAAAATAGGTTTTGAAAAATAAAGGGGTATTGTAATATACATTTATGAATGTATTTATTTATTCCATTGCCATAAAATTTTAAAACCAGTTCCACGGGCTGGGCTAATAGCAGCCCAATTATTTAAAAAAAATACAGTAGAAAAAAAACATTAAAAGCGCCGTTGCCGGGGATCGAACCCGGGTCACCCGCGTGACAGGCGGGAATACTTACCACTATACTACAACGACCTTGTTTAAACTTTTTCGTGGCGCTGGGTACATATCATTTATTTATGACTTGCACATTTAATTTTTCTTTCTTTGTTACACTTCAAACTTTATACACATTTTTCCATAAAAAAATTGTTACATTCTGATAGAAGAAATAAGAAAATTATCCTATATATGCACACTGCGGTGTTAGTGTGTAGTAATATACCTCTTCATCAGTATTTTTATTGTTTTTAAGGATATTAAAATTAAATTATTTGGTAGTTATTTTACTGGAATATAATTGTTCTTGCATAAATTATTATCAACATTCATGTGAACAAAAATCTGCTCTAGGTATCAGTTTTTTTTTGTTTCCTTTTTTCAATCCTACGTGACATATTTGCATTTGGCTAAAATAGAGATAAGACTTATATTCTGAGTCATTGTTTTTATTATGAAAATTACATGAAAATGAGTCTATGCTGAAGTGGTGTATATTTTGACAAATTATTTTGTTTTGAGCCGCACGTCTCTTTTTTTGTATTACTAAATTATGAATAAGGAATTAATCCATTTTGATGTGTGTTTCATCTCAACAAACATCGCACTTAGGAATTAAACTATTGAGTTAGCAAAAATCTCACCGACTTAAGGATTTCTATAGATCAATTAGTATTGATAATATTTATATTTATGTGCAAAAATTTACCTTTAAAATTGAATGGGTAAGAGAATATTAACTTGAGATATCAATTTTAAGATTTTATTGTTAATGTTCTTAGTCATTCATGTTTGAAAAATTCTCACTTATCTTTGAATTAAGTACAACTTTGACAATACAGAGAAGGTGAATGCATATTAGTCGTTTGATCGAGTTATTTGTTTTATCTTAACTATTCTGATTTAGTTACTACAGAAAAATATACATTATTTTTAAACACTTGTAATTGTTAATTATTATTTTTTAGAATTAAAATATTATTTTAAAACTTTGAAACAATTATGCATATTTTTTGCCACTCAAATTAATCTTAATTAGAGATTGAATGTAGTTAAATATGGTTGCCCCTAAATTTTACATCAAGGTTTATTACTGGTTTGAGTTAGGTTTTGGATAAGAAATGGAGAATAAATGAAGGTTTTCCATGACTGTTAAATCTTTCATTTTCTTTCGAACACAATTCGTAAAGTGGTAGAAAATGAAGAAAAAATAAATGTTTAGTCATCTAACAAGTATATTTGATGACTTTCAATTTTTTTTTTATTTTGCTGAAATGGTATTGCCAAATGACTCTACTAGTAAACTAAGGCAAATTCAAAAATGACTGGATAAGGACTTCTGAGTATAATTGTTTTTGGTTAGATAGGAATGTTAACAAAAACTAAGCAAGAAAATTTAGTTATAGAAGCTAAAAGATTCCAAAAGTCTTCAAACTTTGAAGGATTGTGCCATCTCTAGAAGCTTTTCTCTTCAACGCATAATTCAACATGTTGAACACTCTAGAAATATAAAACAGAGAGACTTTCCAATCCCGCATCAAATTATAGTTTTAATTTGGAAAGAATATAAAAACAATATTAGGGCTGCTTAAATTATAATAAAATGTGATTCCCAACTAAATTTTAACACATGTTTGGTAAAATATTTTAGTGTTATATAAGATATACGTAGTAAGTCAACTCTAATATACTTCTAGTTGGTTATTCTTAAAAAGGATATATTTCAAGATGACAAGACAAAGTTCCAAGACCAAATGCTTCATGCCTCATGGCTATATTAGCTAAGTCTTCGGAAAGTGTCTTTGACAAAATAATAATATTTGATATAATTGGCTCAAAATATTTTAACTTGATTTTATAGAATAAATTCTTATGATTTAGAATTAAAGTGAAGAATGAAAACCTTATTACTAGTTAGTTAGAGAAACAAACTTGTACCAATGTATAATATATTTAGATAGAGTCAGCTACTACACAAATCAAACGACAACATAATATATTTTTTTCTTTCCATAAATCGTGTTCATTGACATAGTCGATCTTAAACCAAGATAAAAAGTGAATGTTGAGTTGGGTAGTCAACGTTAAATTTTGTCTAATCCTTGCGATATGACATGTCATCATGCATATCATTAAGCAAAATCAGGGTTTAATATTGTTTCCAAAAGTAATAAGAAATGTTAAATAGCCTGGAGCCTGGACCATAATGTTCCACAAAGAAATAAACCAATCCAGTAAAAGCGGAATATTGCCTTTTACTCATCTTAAAAGACCTTGGGATAAAAAGTTTCTGCATAAGTGGCATGCATATAACACTATCATATGATTTCACTATAATCCATGATGGGAACTCAACAATTGAAAGCAAAGGTTAAACTAATAACACAAGGTCCAGTCCCATCCTCCAACTGTAATAATAAATCAAAGATCAAGAAGCCAATATAAAAACAGAGATTAATTAACTGTCCAAGATCATTAACTCTACCGAACAATTCCATCAAATAGCTCTTTGAACTTTGAAGATAACTCTTCTATTGGCCAAAGGCATTAATACTCGAAAATTTACTGCATAAAGGACGCTAAGTGCAGATCTGTGCGATAAGGAAGACCGCTTCTTGCTCCTAATTCTCTGCACTTGGCAGCTGCCTGAAATTAGCATTAAAATGCATAAGCCTCTTGTAGCTAAGCCATACCCTCAATAGGTATACAATACATAAATAAAATTGGTAATTGAAGTACAGAATAAAGCATGGCAATTTCCTCCTAGTTGTTTTGCTACTTGAGTCTAAGAGTTAAGAAGACGTACCACAGTAGCAGAAAAGCATAGCATTGTCTCTGGTGAAAACTTGGCACAGATAGCTGAAAGCAAATCAAGGACAAGAGATCTCATCAATATATTCACATAGGAGAAAACAAAGAAGATGGCGCCATCAAGGCTGTAGCGAAAGGATATAGAACAAAGGTGTTATGTTACCATAGAGAACAGCACCAATAAATGCATCCCCAGCACCAGTGGTATCTATAAGCTCTGACGGTGAAATACTCTCAGCTGTTCCAATGTATAATCTCCCACTAACTGTTCCTATACCTTTTGCCTTCAGTTTTTCCACTGACTGCATGAATTAAAGGTAAAAGATATAACTAAATAGTTGTTGAACTTCACTTCAGTAAATATCACAACAGAGAGAAAAGAGTTACTGAGATTCATTGACATTAGTCACATTACCGATGATATACAGGTTGGAATGGTTACAGTCTCCTTCTTCGTCGTCTTCAGTGATTCTACTAAGCTGTCTATGTCTATTTCTGTGGAAGGACCTGCAGCCAGAAAAGACATAATAGATGAAGGACCTGTTTACAATAGAAGCAAATACAACATACAATGATTTTACTCGCTAACATCAATATATACCATCAACACTTCTCTCTATCATTATGCAACCATCTTTTCCCAAAGTTACAATCACAAATTTGATGTTGGGCAACCTTAATAGCATAGAAACAAGTGCTTGTGGAATAGTTGATGCCTTTGTCCATGCCTGTCAACAGAAAAAGAAGGTACATCATGTATTCATGTGTGTTTATTGATTCTTAAAAGAAATTAAACACCACAGAATAGAGTAAAAATAATTTTCAGTAAAATAGACAGATATTATATGGAATTAAAAAAAAGTTACAGAAGCCAGAAAAGGAAATTGATACTACCACATGTATTATAAAATAAAGACCCCTTTCCCACTACAAAAAAAAGTATATAAGCTTATAGATGACTGAAATAACATATGCATGAGTAGGCCACAAAAAAACAGTCCTTTCCTCTGGTGCTAAGACAGCAATAATATACTCGGTCAATAATTCACATATTGATGAACTGATAGAATAGAAAAAGTAGAATGTTAAATCAATTAAACACTTTTGCGCATGACAACAAGGTTGAGGTGAGAACTGTGGTATTATACATTTCTTTTCCATAGCAGTTCAAAGAAATTAGTGTACTTGCCTGCGGAAACTTTGCTGAGCATACAACATAATCAGCTAATTTCAGGAGATCATCCAACCCTTCTCTTGGCTTTTCTGCGTCAATTAAGATGGGTATATTCTTCCTAACTGCCTGTGCTGAAAAATATATATTTTGTTTACTTCCATTCAGATGAAACTCTCTCCTATCCCCATCTTCCTTTTAACAGAAGAGCTAGTAAAAAATTCACACTTAGGATACAGAATGATTAAAGACTAATATAAAACAACAAAAGAAAATTAATTTGGTTTTACTGATTGAAAGACTTGCCATATCCATTATGCCTAGCATGTTATATTTCTTGAAATGTTATCACCTACTCACACTTCCCCTTCTTGTATAAAAGCTAATACTTCTTTGATAAGCTTTTGCATGCTTTAACTTATATTTTCTTTATAGAAGCTTCAACCTCTCAATATGATTAGGCCCTTAGAGTTTGCATCAGAATTGCATGAAAGTTATATAGGTAATAACCTCTTGGGCAACAACTAGAGCAGTTTCATATAACCTCCCATCAAAATAAACTATTCTTGCTCCATGCAGTGCAGATAACAAACTTGATTGTGAAAGATCATCTGGTATCATAGGAGGATATCCTGGGGTATGTATACAAGTACGGGTCTTCCTGAAAAGTTACACTTAGAACAAGTCAAATTTGATTAAAAATTTCAATAGCCTCACTGACAGCAAATGCTTTAAGATCATAATATTATGAATAGCGGCATCTCATTATTAATGTACAGTTTCTCCTTTTCAATCATGCACCGGCTGTGGGTTGAAACAAGTTTAAGGTATTGTGAAGTGTCTAAGGATGATTTAAACAAAAAAATGGAGACATGGGGAGAGACATAAAATAGATATGTAAGTTAAGTATGAAGTTTGCAGCTACAGTTCATTGCATTTTTCTTCGACGAGGAAAATAAACAGGCAACAGTATCTACTATTTTATGTTCAAAACCCTGCAGATAAGAGTGACCAGATTCTAAACTACATCCACCAAACTCATGCTGTTTTCTTTAGCTTTGGAATTTGGATAACGAAAATATTTAGTGGAAAAGTGATGATTATTAAACCAGAGGTAAGAATAAGTCAGTGACCATTACATTTGGTTATCCACAATAATATAGGTAAATGGTGAAGTTCCCTCCTTAGATACCTGCAGATAACAGGGAATAGACAATCACAAAGAAGAAAAGGAAATTCTAATGTTACCCGTCAACTAAATAAATAGCTGCAAATTAAAATCTTATAACACATGCTAAGAAGTCTTAATAATTGAAGATCCATGAAGAAGATTACAGACAGAATTGTATTAAGAAGTTACCACAAGAAAGGATGTGTCTACACCATCAGTCTGTAGTTCATCTAATATGTCCCTGCCTTGACTGTCATTTGCAACCTAAATCGGCGCCAAACAGGTTTGTAACACATACACACTATAGTAATAGCACAAGCTTACAACATTAAACATATTATCATATTATTTTAGATTTAATTAAAAAATATACCTTGGAAATGATCCTTGGTTTGAGACCCAGGCGAGCAACACAGGTTAAAGCATTGCCTACATTTCCACCTCCTTGAATCTGAAAAAAGAATGCACAAGGTCAAAGTTAAGAAAGGATTTGAGAGAAAACAACTAATAATAATAATGAGTAAATACACAAAATTGTCAGCTGAAAAAGAATACAAAATCTCAACAAGGTGATCCTTAAGAATATTAAGTGTTAGTCAAATTAATCGCTAATATGGTTTGTCCTAGACTAATTTAATTGACATTTGATACTTTTAAAGACAAACTTAGGATTTTTCATTTCTCATAAATGAGGATAAGAATAAAGGAGAACAGTTATCTTACCTCCACTAATGTCTAGCTTAATTACACTTGACAACCTCCTATTTCCAAAGCTACAATTACCTTAGTAAGGTTAGTGTAATTATAATAAATCTCAAGGAGGTGAGTATAGCTTTCTAAAAAAATAAAGGGGTGCCAAGCAAGTGTTTTAAATTGTGCTCTGCAACCGCAATTGTAACAACAATATCGTGGTTTCATGAGTTTCCACAACTGCATCCGTATGACATTTTCCCACAATTGTAGCAAATGCAATGTCACTGCGACAAATGTATGCCTTTTTTTGAATTGATGAGATGAGTAGTATAGTAATAGTACCTTCAAATTGGTGGTTCTGATTTTGTCATCTGGATTAGGATAAGCAGAAACAGCAGCCAAGAAATCAACTGAGATACCTCCACACCCTACCTGCACATATTTATAATAACTGCCATTCATTCATTCACTCACTCTTTCTATGACAATATAAATGTGATGGAAGATAGAAGGAGAACGTACAACAATAGAGTCATGAGAAATGGAATAATCATTGGATTCGGAAGATACGTTGACCTTCAAAGTAGTGGACCCATGGCTCGTTCTTGAGTAAAACTACATAAATTAAAACGTTAAAAACAAATAGTTAGAGGATTGAAAGAAGAGAGTGAAAGAAAATGAGTCGGGTTGGGTTACATGATTGAAATAGACAAGCTGGGGAGGTTGAGTGTTGAATAATGTGAAGCTTGAAAAAGGGGTAGAAAGGTTCAACATGGTTAGTTAGTGGTGAGTATCTTCTCTCAGAATATTTGGCCACAATTCTGAAGAACAAGAACAAAAACAAAAATAATTATAATAATAAAAAACGACGCCTGAGAGATTCGAACTCTCGCGGGGAAACCCCATGTACTTAGCAGGCACACGCCTTAACCACTCGGCCAAAGCGTCCTTTTGGTTTCAACATTCAATTTTAAGTATTATATTTACTCACCCCATCCCTTTTAAGAGTACATACTAACCACTTGTTCATTGTGTACATCAATTTGGTCTCTAGAAAAATAATTGTCTCACAAAGTATCAATTATAAGTTAAATTAATTATTTCTAACATATTTTATATTTTATGATTCAGACTATTTTATTCACATTCATAATCTTTTAGTACTAGTTTAAATTTTTTTTTCGGGGATTAAATTCGTACATGTGTAATTTATAAGTACGAAAATATATTTTCGCTCTAATTTAAAAGTTTGAGTAATTGCTCATTTTAGTCCTTCATATTTTTCGACCTTATCAATCTAGTCCTTAATAATTTTAAACTACCAAATTAGTCATTAATGTTTTCAACGTGAAACCACGTTAGTCATTCCGTCCATATTTCTTAATTAACATTAACAGTCTAATCTACTTGTAGTGTTAACTGCTGACATGATCAAACATCTTGTGTCCATGCTGACGAGATTGCCACGTCACTGGATGACATGTAATTTTTTTTATTTTATTTAAACAAAACAACATCGTTTTTGGTAATATTTTTTAAGATAAATAATTTGCTAAAATGACGTTATTTTGATTGGTTTTTAAAAAAAACTTAATCTCTTCATTCACTCTCACCAACCTCTTCATCTCTCTCAAAACTCATTTCTCTATAACTCTCTCCATTCATTTCCACCCCCACCCCCACCCCATTTTCTCCATTTTTCATTCTTTCTCCATTCATAATAATAATTAAGATGCTCTTCATGGAAAAACATGATCCTTACTTCTAGTAGAAAGTTTGAACACAAACAATTTCATCTATGTTTTAAGAAATGACAATTGTAAGATAATTTCTAGCATGGCTCGAAAAGGTTATCCATAAAATAAGTGTCAATGATGGAAATGTTCATGTTGTGAAATGATTCTTGTTGTTGACGGGGGCAAGAATGGTAGATGAAGATGAGGGTGTCCGTCTTCGAACTTATCCTTCTAATTTACACAATTATAACAGCTATATATCTTATTTCATCTTTACTGCTCATTTAGGTGACTATGTTGATGATATTCCATGTATAATTTCACGTATCTTATAAATTTCATTGAATAAACTAGAATTATACTCTGCGTTTCTATCACCTCAAAGTTTTTTAACCTATTTGTTAAATTGGTTTTCAATTTCAATCAAACATATTTTAAACATACCGACTCCTCTACTTTTATTTTTCATAAGATTAACATATTTATGATAAAAATAATCATCAATAAAAGTGATGTACTATCATTTTTTATTTCCTAGTAAATGTCCCATCTGATTTTCTTCATAACTTTAGTTTGACTACAAAAAAAATTTCATCACCATTCACTAATAACTTTGGAATTAATCATAAGTTACTCATGTCGGAACATATATTTATTTATATGACATAGTCTACTATGTCAAATATCAAAATCACACAACATGTAAATAGAACTAAATTATTTATTACATCACTGTTTAATTTAAACAACAAAAGTGACATACCCTTTCCCGACAAATAGTTCATTTCTTGTAAGAGTATATAACTATGCTCCTATAGTCTGGGTGAACTGAGCCCGATTTAGGAGAAAGCAAGAGTCTTGATTCTTCCTCATATCTCGAGTTTGCATAACATCTGAGAGAATCTATTGTAGAACAAATCTACCATATTTACACATATTGAATTGTTTTACAACATGTGTTTATTAGTTTGTTATCTAGTTAGTTTACACTATAAATAAGGTTTTTCATGCATTGATAAAAAATGAGAAACCATCATAGTCTTCGTGTTGAAGACTTTGGTTACCGTTGCGCATTCTCTACAATTATTATTATCCTTATCTTCCAAGATTCATCTTCATCGACATCACAATCAAATGGATTTAAGCCCAACAGATAAAATCTATGATGCTGTTGGTAATGATGTGCATGATGAATTAAAGACTCTGGCTTGGGCTCTGAAGAAATGGAATTCTCAACCAATTTCCATTGTTAGTCTCCATGTCACTTACAACATTTTCATTGACTATGTTTACACACCATTTGGGAATCTTCCAAGCGAGTTTTGTGAATGATGAGAAACTTGAAGTTCTCAGGAAATATGAGGGAGAGAAAATCAACAAGTTGCTTTCTAAATATGTTGCTTTGTGTGGCAAGGTTCCTGTAGAAATTCTTGAAGTAGAGAAGTTTGATGAACCTATGCAAAAGCACATCATAGACTCGATCATTGGTCTAGGAATGAACAAGATCAATAACAACATCAACAATAACAACAATTAGATCAACAAGATCATCATCAACAACAACAAGATCAACAAAAATAACAACCATACAAACTTTATCATCACATTATCAATCTTGTCCAAAGAACAAGAAGAGATGCATTTTCTTGGGTTCTTTTGCATAATCAAAGAATCCTCCAATAATGTAAAACCATGGAAAAACCATGGGAATATAGTCAAGATTCCTGACCAGGAAAATAATCAAGTGGTTGAGAAAATCCAATCCAATCACATCAGGATCGAGATTTTGATCCATCACATTGTTATCAAATCAAATTATCAAGCTAGAGTCATTAACATTTACCCTCCAGCTTGAGGGGGGCTATTGGAGAACAAAGCTACCACATTTTACACGTTTAACACATGTTGAATTATTTTACAACATGTGTTTATTAGTTTGTTAGCTAGTTAGTTTACACTATTAATAAGGTTTTTCATGCATTGATCAATAATGAGAAATATACACAAATTTCATTTTATGCTTTCGCAATAGAATCAAAGTCTTTCTAGAAGTAAATTTCAGTTCTACATCTACAGTTCCAACAATAATAGTGGTATCGGAGTCACCCAACAACACTTTCTTATCTACAACTATTGCATATGTTTTAAACAAAGGACGGTCATAACAAACATGGCGGACGGTACAAGTGTATACCCACACCTTTATTAGCTTCCAACCATAGTGACCTCATATATCACAAAGACAGATGGCTCTTTAGTCATGTTGGCTAGTAGATGACCATTCATATGTTTTTTCTTGCACTTGTGTTTCTTTCATATGACCTTCCTTGCCACAATTGTAGTAGATGAATGGTTTACCAAGGCAATTTGTCAAAAAAAAAAAAAACCTACTTGAAATTGTTCATCCAAAGACATTTCCTCATATTATTTCATGAGTAATTTTCTATAACTTATCATTAGTCATGTAATGATGCCAAAATTAAATTTCCCAATATGAGGAAATCAAATTTTATAAAAATTCTCCTTTTTATTAAATAGTCAAAGTAATCCAAACAATACCAATTAACACTTTACCCAAATCCACAAACTAATCCAACCATTTGTAAAAAATCCATTTTCTATGATGTCAAGAACACACGATTGTCAAGAAGAATGGATTAAAAAGAATAAAATGAGAAAATAAGGGAAGGCTTGATGGCACTTGAATGTCATTATTAACAAAAATGACCCATGTTAGAATTTATGCGCTCCATTTTATCAGTTCTAGGCTAACATTTATTATGTTAATTGACAACCAAACTAATAATACTAATTTTGATTTTTAAATGCATATGCTACCATGCTCAAAGTTACATTTTTTTATATTATCTTGCAGACTTGTCTCTCAAAATGTAGTTTTCCTTGAACTTGCATTGTATACCTTGATATACTCTTATAATCTAAGAGGGTTGGAAAAAGATCAACTTATTGAAGATCAATATATTGTCACAAAGTGAAGAAAAGTCTGATTTATGAATATCGCCTTTAATCTGAGTCAAACAAAATATTTTGGCCATAATATTAATTTAGTATAACTCTACAGTCATTTTTTTGTAAGTTTTTTTTTATCAGCTTTCTTGCCATAGAAATTCAAGTCTTTATGCATATGTTAAAGAGACTATTGTCAAATGATCAAGTAGTTTTGCATTGTCTTTTCAATGGTTATGTTCCTCAATGACATACATCTGGGAATTTTGCATATCTCTTTGTCAAAAATCTATATGTAACAGTTCCATAAATATGTCATTGTGAAGTTTTTCATGTTAACGAGATTGCATATCCTTGACAAGTAAACTATAAAGTATTTATGATAGGAGACAAATTCCTCCTATCAAGAAATTAGGCTATTATTATTATTCTACTTCTAAGGAAAGAAATAATACTAAAAGATAAGGTTCATATTTCATTGATTCCTTTTGGATAAACAAGATACTATTTAAAAAAAATCCTAAATTGATGATGACCATACAAGTATCATCATCTCATAATAGAACATTCTAGAATTTTAGATGTAATATTAATATTTAATTAAATCTAAATACTAAACTATGATATTCTATCATATTCCCTTTCTAGTAAATTCCATAATAAATATTCTAACATACATCATAGCATTACCGACCCCTTTAAAATCAACATTGTCCTCAAGGTTGAATAATTGAGTTTTTGATCTAATGATTTGGTCCACTAAATTTGAAAGAATATCATTTTCTTATCCATCACATTTGACTTTCTCACGAGAGACATAAAATTGGGTCAAAATACTTGATCAATTGGAAAATCCAAATCATTGTCCGGAATAGTAATTATCCAATGCATCAAAAGGTTGTCCTCCTTATATAGCAATGTATGTGCAATTTGGCTAATGAATAAAAATTGTTTTCTTTCAATAATTTCAATAGGCTTGGGCAATACTTTAGACCCAAGAGGCCCAAATTCTAAAAACATAATTTCTTGCTCTAACTCATTTTGCCAAGCTGAAAGAGGTAAACTATGCAGCTATGACGAAGACCAGAGTAATTGCTACGTGATAAACTGAAGTCCAACGTCACTTTGTGAGTTTTAGGGAGATGCGCTCCTCTTTCTCTCTCAAAGGTAATCACCATCATCTGAGCTTATGATGGTGGCCATGGTGGCACTGAGTTGCCTTTCTTTTCCACATATCTCTTGCAGGAATTGATTGTCGGTGACAAAGATGACACATAGATGGTTTTCCCAGCGACGGTGTGATAAGTGCAAAAAGTATATACTTTTCACCATCATTTTATGGCACTTGTCCTATGCAAATTGTAGAAAACCAACTTAAATTAACACTTTTTAGGTGAATTTTGCATGATTGAATAAATTAGTTCTTTATTAATTCTTGTCCAAGTTTTCTTTGAGTTTTGTAGGAAATTGAATATTAAAGAA
>NC_032012.1:17505045-17511326 GCF_001865875.1 Lupinus angustifolius
ATTAAAGAATAAATTCAAAGATGGACAAGAACTCAAGCCAAAATTCAAGACAAAAGCTCAAAATGAATTGCTAAAAAGTAATCAAGTTAAAGCATGGCATGCTATGTGCTTAATTTGGTTACTTAGCCTTGAAGGAAAGGTAACTTACTTCATCTTGAAGAAACCTAAGTTAAAGTAGGCCAATCAACTTGCAAAAATCAAATGCTTACCTTAACTTAAAGAAAACAGCCCAAAAGTGTCAAGCAACCAACAAAAACCAAATAACAAACCAAAGAAAAAAGGTTGCTTCACCATGAAGAAATCAAGCACAAAGCTGTCCAGCCAAGCACCAGGCCAGGTCAGGCAAGCACCAGACCAGGTCAGCTAAGCACCAGACCAGGTCAGCTAAGCACCAGTCCAGGAGAGCCAGGTCCACGCCCAACTAGGACCAGGTTAGCTGAGCTGCTGAAGCAGGCATCTGAGCGTGGAACCAGGTCAGTTGAGCTGCTGAAGCATGCAGCTGAGTGTGGGACTAGGTCAGCTGAGTTGCTCAAGCAGGCAGCTGAGCGTGACACCAGGTGAGTTGAGCGCCTGACCCACTAGAAAAATGATTGCTAGGTTAGCTCATGGAACATCCTACTTTTTATTTACTTGAGAGCCAAGAACATGACCTCATGGATGACATAAGGCTATGAAAAGAAGGAGGAGGTGTCACCATGCATGTAACCTAGTCCACCATAGGAGTCAAGTAGGGGCCAAAGTGGCTCTTCATAGGGGCCAATGGTCAGCAGCTTAGTTGCCAAACAGGGCAGCTGAGCGCCCAACACCTTGGCCTATATAAATGCATGAAATTCTCAATTCTAAGACATTGTACATTCTTTCTAAATTCTTTCCTCCATATTTTCCTTTCATTTTAGGTAGTTTTTACGCTAGTTTTAGAGTAGTTTTTCATATAACTTATTTACATGATTAGTAGAAGGAATAACTTATTTACATGATTATTAGAAGTAAGTTGTAACTGGAATATTCTTGAAACCATTACACCGGTGTTGGAATTTATTTCAACAAAGCCGAGATGACGAACAAAGAATAAAACCGAGTTCACTGACTTAATCAAATAAAAATAAAACACACCGAAATGAGAAAGGGAAAACCTAAACCTTCCTTCCTCAAAAACTAACTTTCAACACGGTGCGGTGCTTGTCGGTTGTGATGGTGAAGAGGGTGGTGTTCGTATGTCTTCTTTTGATAATTTTTTTGCTTCTGATTTTTTTACCATGAAAGACCCAATATTCTAAAAAGAGGAAACATACTGATAAGGAGCGCTTGCGTTTTGATGCGCTCCTACCGACTGTGAGTAGGTATGACCAGGTTGATGCTAATAGTTGGTATAATAGCCTGAGTATCTCGTGTTGCCATAACCATATGGATTAGAAGGGGTTGTGTATGATGTGTATGCATTGTAATCTAGTGGTACATTAGTTGTTCCCAAATTTGATGTGTTACCAGCAACTGATGTTACATTTTGACCATCTTGAATGCTTCCTCTAGGTGGATGTGGATGCTAATCATGCTGGTAGGTTTTGGGATGTCCGTATGCACTTTGTAAGGGTGTTAGGTTCACGTGTTGACGAAGGGAAGGTAGATAATTTGGTTGTGGGGTGGTTTTGGGGGAGGTTGTTGTATTGGCCAATATGGAGAAGAAGGAAAGTGAGATATGGGGTTGTGGGATTTGGTGTTAGTAATCTGGTTGTAGAGAGAAGGGTTTTGGAGGGTGTGGGTGACATGATTGTATGTAGAAGGGATGCGTAGAGTTGTTACCTTATGGTTAAGGTTGACAAGGGCCTTGAGAAGGGATTCATGCCTTGCATTATCTTCATTTTTGAATTATTGAAACTTATTGTTTATGAACAAGAGAGCATCATCCACACTTATGGAAGACATTAAGAAGTAAATGAAAGCACCAAGTGATAGGGAACAAATTCCTCTTATGAAGGAAGTAGGCTATTATTATTCTACTTCTAAGGAAATAGATAATACTAAAAGATAATGTTCATATTTCATTGATTACTTTTGGATAAACAAGACACTATTTAAAGAAATCATAAATTGATGATGATCATACAAGTGTCATCATCTCATAATAGAACATTGTAGAATTTTAGATGTAATATTAATATTTAATTAAATCTAAATACTAAATTATAATATTCTTTCATATCCCTTTTCTAATAAGTTCCATAATAAATATTCGAACATATATCATATCAATTTACATGACAACCAAAATAATATAGTAATAATTTAAAGTTAAATAAATATATTTCAAATTAATCATATAAACGTCATTTTATAATTTATGAGATTTCCCACGCCTGGTTGTTGTTGTTAGTTAACAACATCATTTGCCCCCAATGCAATGCCTAATTTGTAAGAGTTGATGTGACCGTCCATCTCCCCAAAATGAGGCAATGAATCTTAGTTTTTTTTTGGGGTCCTTGAGGAGTTGGTGGATTATGTTGCTATGGTCACTGAAACTGAGTCAACACCACCTTCACACAAAATACATATCAAAATTAAGTACAATTTTGACCATACAGGAAAAATGAATGTATATTATTTAATTGATCGAATTATTTATTTTATCTTAACTATTCTAATTTAGGGAAACATATATTCTGTCTCAAAAATATATCATCCATTTGTGATTGATTTAAAACTTATATTTAAGTTTAAAAAATTAATAATTAAGTATTTTTCTCACCAATCATGAGTGGTGATGATACACCTTTTGGGATAGAAGTTGTCATTCCCTAATTTAGCTACTTCATAAATATCATTTTTAGCAAACGAAGACAACTAAACAAAATTATGAGGTAAAATAGAAGATTAATTTCTTGTAAATAACATGATGATTTGTACCGAAAAGAAATAGCTGAAAATTTTACGTCTAATTTAATCATCGAAGAGTTTAAGTCCTTAATGAAAAGTGACACTTTAAGTGAAAGTACACATTTTTCTTTAATGTCTTTAATTATTAATTATTGTTATTTAGAATTAATAAGTTATTTTTATTGGTTACCTCACAATTGAGTGAATCTATATCTTTTAAGAAGTGGATTTTTGTATTAAACATAGTATTTTTGAGTTAGAATATGATTATTAAATTATTCATAATTTTAGAAGTACTTACATGAGAATTTGCGTTAAATATATTTTACGAGTGTTTATCGTTTGATAATAATTTAACAATTAATATCTCGTACATTATTTATATTATAGCATTTATTTTCCTTTGAAATTTTGATTAAATTGGCTATAGTAATCATAATATTTATGATAATATGATGCTTTTGTATATTTACCTCCTTATATTTATGTAACTATTTATCTTGTATTTCTTATCTCCAATTGTATTTACCTTTTAATCTTTTTATTCATTTATTCTTTTACCCTTTCAATTGAACTACCCTTCAATTGAACTACCATATTCTTATCCTATTATATATATATATATATGTTACAGCAACAAAACCAGTGTTGCAGAAGAAAAGAAATGAAAACAGAATGAATGAAAAGGTAGAGAAGAGATAGATGATTAAAGAGTGATTGAAGAGTAAAGATAATGCAAGAAGAGATTGATCATTGATCAATGTAAATTGAATTACACAATGCATCAACTAACTTTCCTTATATAGCAACTACCAACCAACTAACAACTATAAATGGAAAGTATCAAAAAACAGAAAACTGAATTACAAAAATACTTCTAATTTTAACATTCCCTCCTAATTCAGTTTCTCATCAAACTCTAGAACTCCTATGTTCCTTCTCATCTTCTCAAACCTCTCCTTCTTCAAAGGTTTGGTAAAAATGTCTCCCAATTGCACTTCACTCTTGCAAAACTCCAACCTAACTCTTCCTTTGCAAACTTGATCTCTAAGAAAGTGAAAACGAGTCTCAATATGCTTGCTTCTTCCATGAGCAACTGGATTTTTAGCTAAGTTTATGGCTGACTTGTTGTCAACCTTCAACAGCAAGCATTCTCCTTCTGTTCTTAGCTTCAATTCTGCCATTAAAGTCACCAACCAAGCAGCTTGGCAAGTAGCCATACATGCTGCCACATACTCTGCTTCACATGAAGACAATGCAACAATATCTTGTTTCTTTGAGCACCATGATATAGGGGAGTCACCAAGCAAAAACAAGTAACCAGTTGTGCTCTTCCTATCAAACTTATCACCACACCAATCAGCATCACTATAACCAATGATCCTCTGCTCCAGGCTTGCAGTTCTTGTAGGAAACATTAAACCAAGGCCTAAAGTGCCCTTCACATACCTGAGCAGCCTCTTAATTGCAGTGAGATCATGCTGCTTTGGTGTCTCCATTTGTCTGCTAACCAAGCCTACTCCAAAGGCAATATCAGGCCTAGTATTGCACACATATCTTAGGCAACCAACCATTTGCCTATACAAAGTTTTGTCCACTTCTCCACCCTCATCATCATTACTAGATGAAGCATAAGCCTGAATAGGTGTGGACACTGAATTGCAGCCCTGCATATTGAATCTCTTAAGCACATCAGAAGTATATTTCTTCTGGTGCATAAAGATTCCAACCTTGGTCTTGGTGAATTCTATCCCAAGGAAATAAGATAGATCACCCAAGTCACTCATTTCAAATTCAGCCTTCATGCTGTCCTTGAATGCAGTGATCTCTTCAATTCTACTTCCAGTCACTAGCAAGTCATCAACATACAAGCAAACTATCAACAATTCATTCAAAACTGACCCTTTTATGTATACTCCATGTTCTGCACTGCATTTAACAAAGCCTAGCTGCAACAAGAACCCATCAATTCTCCTATTCCATGCCCTTGGAGCCTGCTTAAGACCATAAAGAGCCTTGTGTAATCTGTAGACACAATTCTCCTTGCCTGCAGTCTCATATCCAGGAGGTTGATTGACATACACTTCCTCTTCAAGAGGACCATTTAAAAAGGCTGCTTTGACATCCATTTGTTGAATTGACCAACCATTAAAGCTTGCTACTGAGATCACAAGCCTTATGGTTTCCATTCTTGCAACAGGAGCAAACACCTCATCATAGTCTATGCCTTGTCTTTGAAGAAAGCCTTTTGCTACTAGTCTTGCTTTGTATTTGGTCACTTCTCCTTTTGGATTCAGCTTCACTTTATAAACCCATCTCACATCAATAGCCTTCTTGCCATCTGGTAATTCAGTAAGCTCCCAAGTGTGATTTCTTTCTATAGAGCTTAGTTCATCTTGCATAGCATTCAACCAGTGTCCTTGTTTGACTGCTTCATCATAGTTTACTGGTTCCATTTCTGCTAGGAGAGCAATGTGCACCAGCTCACCTTCATCATTGATTTCTGAGTCTGGAAATACCTCATAGTCACTCAATCTTGGTGGAGGTTGCCTGACTCTGCTTGGTCTTCTTTCTGGTTGAACTTCTGTAACAATTGATGGCTGCTCAGAGACATCATTTAAATGAATCTGAGGTGATTTGTGTTGATCAGTTGTTGACTCTTCCCAGTTCCATCCTTGTGATTCATCCACCCTTACATCTCTGCTAATCATAATCTTCTGAGTTAGGGGATTGAAAAGTCTATATCCACCAGTTGAGTGATAGCCTAGCAGCACCAATCTCAAGCTTCTGTCATCTAGCTTCTGTCTTTGCACCTTAGGGATGTGCATATAAGCAATGGAGCCAAACACCCTGAGATGACCAACACTTGGCTTTAGACCAGACCAGGCTTCTTCAGGAGTGATCTCACCTAGCCTCTTAGCAGGACATCTGTTTAGAATATATGTTGCTGTTGTAATGGCTTCTCCCCAAAATCTCTTTGGCATCTGCTTTGTTTTTAACATGCTTCTAGCCATGTTCAAAATTGTTCTGTTCTTCCTTTCTGCAGTGCCATTGTGCTGTGGAGTATAGGCTGCAATTACCTCATGAATCAAGCCTTCTTTGCTGCAGAAGTTTCTCCATTCAGCTGACACATACTCACCCCCTCCATCAGTCCTTATGCACTTCACCTTCTGCTCACTTTGCTTTTCAACTTGTGCCTTGAACTCAATAAAAGTGGCAAGCACATCACTCTTATTCTTCAATGGATAGACCCAAGTTTTCCTTGTGAGATCATCTATAAAGGTAACAAAGTATCTATTACCCCCTAATGAGTGTTCTTCAAAGGGTCCACATACATCTGAGTAAACCAATTCAAGTGGTTTAGATGATTTAGTTGGAATGTAACTCACAAAGGACTTCCTTGCTTGCTT
>NC_032012.1:17511426-17521903 GCF_001865875.1 Lupinus angustifolius
TAGCATCTTCCAAGAATGTCCCAAGCTTCTTTTGATGTGCTAGACTGTGCAATTTTCTCAAAATTCGAATCATCTACACACTGATGAATCATTGCCAGAGCTTTGCAATCTCTCTTCATGCACTCTCTGTGAAGGGATCTCTGCACTTCAGTAGCTTCATCTTCCACTGCTTGGAAACCATCTTGCACAACATCAAGAACTTCTTGATATCCAAAAAGAACCTTCATCTGCACTTGCCATCTTTCATAGTTCTTGCCATTTAGAGTTGGTAGAACCATTGTAAATCCGCTATTGCTTGCCATTAGTGAGCTTCCTTCTTCCTTCTTACCACAGTTCCAAGATCAAGGAATTATGGCTCTTGATACCACTGTTACAGCAACAAAACCAGTGTTGCAGAAGAAAAGAAATGAAAACAGAATGAATGAAAAGGTAGAGAAGAGATAGATGATTAAAGAGTGATTGAAGAGTAAAGATAATGCAAGAAGAGATTGATCATTGATCAATGTAAATTGAATTACACAATGCATCAACTAACTTTCCTTATATAGCAACTACCAACCAACTAACAACTATAAATGGAAAGTATCAAAAAACAGAAAACTGAATTACAAAAATACTTCTAATTTTAACAATATATACCTCATTTCATGAAGGAACATATTAGTAAAGTGCACCCAAAAATGGTCAAAACTATTATTCGTTTTTAAATCAACTTAAGTATGTGTCATGGTTATTTTAGTAAAAAAAAACAATTAAAAATATTTTATCTTCTCACCTAAAGTAGCTACCCACAACATCCAACCCTCCAAAAGTTGTCTGCAACAACCAGTCGTCCAAGGAGAGAAGTACATCTAGACGCTGCAGCAAAGATCATCTAGATGCTGCAACAAAGCTCGTTTAGATGTTACACCATCTTCCACACCATCATCCTCGTCCATCCCTATTGCCAACAACCACTTTTCATACCTAACGAACATCCAACAATGTCCAGTTTCAGTCTCTAACCTAGCTATTGACGCCACCCTTAGGTAAGCATAAGTTGTTGATTCCACTAAATTTTGGTTTGATTGCTATATGTTTGATGAAAGTATAAACTAAACTATTAGCCAGAAGAATTCATTTGTATCTAACCACTTTGCAGGTCAAAATATTCGAGTTATATAATTTTGTTGATTTGCCCAACAAAATTAATTTGCTTTATCTAACCTGACTATGTTGTTCCATGGTCGGGAGAGAACAATATCAATGAGTATGGAATGAAGACACTAAAAGAAAGGAACATTGAATAAAAAGGGAGAATTTTGATTTAATGTAGTTATATGATATTTGGCATTTCTTTGTATAGATGTGTGTATTCCTTTCACATTTATTTTGCATAGATCTTTGTCATGTTGTGTTAAATTTACATTTCATGAATCATATATATTTTTTACTCAAATCATGTAACTGTTGAAACAAGCAATGAAGAAGGATTGGAATAGAAGAAGGAATAGAAAAACAGAGAATGAATGAGAAGAAGATAAATGTGTATATTCAATCGAGAAGAAGGAGTTGATTCAATGTACTTAGCCACAATGTATTTATACAACTTTCCATAAGTAGCTTAACTAAATCTAACTACCAAACACAATGGAAATTCTTAACTAACTTTCAAATTCCTAACTGTTTGATTAACACATTAACACTTTTAACACTCTCCCTTAATCAAAGAGTTACAATATAGCAAATTACTCATACAAATGCATATACTTCTATCCTAACTAAAAACTTAGGACATTTAGCATTTTCCTTAGCTTCTTGAATCTCTCAATCTTCAAGCCTTTGGTTAGTACATCAGCAATCTGATCTTCAGTAGGGCAATGAACAAGTTTCACCTTTTTCTTTTCAACTTGATCTCTTAAGAAATGAAACATTGTTTCAATGTGTTTGCATCTTTCATGGCTAACTGGATTCTTAGCCAAGTTTATAGCTGATTTGTTGTCAACTTTTAGCTCAAACCCTCCAATTTCTCCACAATTTAGTTATGCTATTAGGGATGTTAGCCACAATCCTTGGCATGTTGCATTGCAAGCAACAATATACCCAGCTTCGCAAGTAGAGAGTGCCACAACATCTTGTTTCTTGGAACTCCATGATACGGGGGCACTAAACATGAAGAACGCATATCCAGATGTACTCTTCCTATCTTCTTTATCTCAACACCAGTTTGAATTTGAGTAGCCAACAAAGTATGATTCACTTTCCTCTATCTGATTAGGAAACATGATCCCATAGTTCATGGTTCCTTTAAGATACCTCATGATCCTCTTGGCTGCAATTATGTGACTTTGCTTGGGATTAGCCATATGCCTATTAATAACTCCAGCAACATAGGTTATCTCAAGCCTGCTTTGACAAATGAACCTGAGACAACCTACAATATGTCTATAGAGTGTTGGATCGATTGGTTTTTCAGTTGCTGAATCATTTGAACCAACCTTACCTTCTACTGGTCCTATTACTGGTTTGTAATCCAACATTTGGAATCTGCTTAGTACATCTGAAATGTACTTCTTTTGATGCATTATAATTCCACTTTTGGTCTTTAGGAATTCTAGTCCAAGGAAGTATGCCAATTCCCCTAAGTCTGTCATCTCAAACTCAGAGTTAAGCTTTCCTTTTAGTTTCACAATTTCGGCTTCACTACTTCTAGTAGAAAGTTCGAACACAAACAATTTCATCTATGTTTTAAGAAATGACAATTGTAAGATAATTTCTAGCATGGCTCGAAACAATTATCCATAAAATAAGTGTCAATGGTGGAAATGTTCATGATTCTTGTCATTTACGGGGGCAAGAGTGGTAGATGAAGATGAGGATTTTCATCTTTGAAGTTTTCCTTCTAAATTATATAGTTATAAAAGTTTTATCTCTTCTTTCATCTTTATTTTTTATTTAGGTTACTATGTGCCGCGCACCGATTTTCGGTTGCACGACTTTATCAGAGTCGTCACTACATTTTATGGTAAAAAATGTAGAAAAATATTTTGGCCCAATCACATTGGGCTTTGAATTTTTGATATCTAGATTCGAGAGTCAATTACGGAATAGGGAAGGTGTTACCCCTCACTAAATTGTATGACTTATATTATACTTTAGATTTATTTGGTTATTTAATTAATTATTAAATGACAAATTTTATTTATTTATTGTAAATTAATTTGATTTTTTATTTATTTCATAAAACAATTTTCATTTTTTAATTTTATTATTTACATTTTTGGTAATGTAATTCTGAAATTAATAATTAGAAATAAATTTATTCACTTTGAAAATTTTGTTCATTTATTATTACATAAAAGAATTCTTGTTGATTTTTAATATTATTGTTTATCCCAAATTTTATTTTATTTTAATGATTGGATCTCTCTTTGATATTATAAAAAAAGGATTACATTTTTATTCGCTAAATGATATTGATTTTGTATTATACAAATAAAAATATAATGCAAAAAAGAGAAAATACAAACCTACGAGAATATAATCATGTGCCGAAGAGACCAAATAAGGTTGCTGACATGTCACAGTAATCAAGTGCCGATGAGGGTGTTCGTCTTCGAACTTATCCTTCTAATTTACACAATTATAACAACTATATATCTTATTTCATCTTTACTGCTCATTTAGGTGACTATGTTGATGATATTCCATGTATAATTTCACGTATCTTATAAATTTCATTGAATAAACTCGAATTATACTCGGTGTCTCTATCACCTCAAAGTTTTTTAATCTCTTTGTTAAATTGGTTTTCAATTTCAATCATACATATTTTAAACATATCGACTCCTCTATTTTATTTTTCATAAGATTAACACATTTATGATAAAAATAATCATCAATAAAAGTGATGTACTATCAATTTTTTTCGTAGTAAATGTCCCATCTGATTTTCTTCATAACTTTAGTTTGATGACGAAAAAAATTTCATCACCATTCATTGATAACTTTGGAATTAATCATAACCTACTCATGTCGGAACATACATTTATTTATATGACATAGTCTACTATGTCAAATATCAAAATCACACAATATGTAAATAGAACTAAATTATTTATTACATCACTGTTTAATTTAAACAACAAAAGTGACATACCCTTTCCCGACAAATAGCTCATTTCTTGAATGAGTATATAACTATGCTCCTATAGTCTGGGTGAACCCAGCCTGGTTTAGGAGAAAGCAAGAATCTTGATTCTTCCTCATATCTGGAGTTTGCATAACATCTTAGTGAATCTATTGGAGAACAAATATTTTATACATTTAACACATGTTGAATTGTTTTACAACATGTGTTTACTAGTTTGTTAGCTAGTTAGTTTATACTATAAATAAGACTTTTCATACCTTGATAAAAAATGAGAAATCATCATAATATTCATTTTATGCTTCCAAAATATTTTCGCAATATGGTATCAAAGCCTTCATCCTGAAGGCTTTGGTTACCGCTGCGCATTCTCTACAATTATTATTATCCTTCTCTTCCAATATTCATCTTCATCGACATCACAATCAAATGGATTTAAGCCCAACAGATAAAATCTATGATGCTGTTGGTAATGATGTGCATGATGAATTAAAGACTCTGGCTTGGGCTCTGAAGAAATGGAATTCTCAACCAATTTCCATTGTTATTATCCATGTCACTTACAACATTTCCATGAATTATGTTTACACACCATTTGGGAAACTTCTAGCGAGTTATGTGAATGATGATAAACTAGAAGTTCTTAGGAAATATGAGGAAGAGAAAATCAACAAGTTGCTTTCTAAATATGTTGCTTTGTGTGACAAGGTTCGTGTAGAAATTCTTGAAGTAGAGAAGTTTGATTTGCTCCATAATGCACGTATTCCACGCCATCATGTGAAGGTCTCAATTGATGTTGTAGTTGACGATGATGCGTTGCTGTCAATTCCTCTCAATGTGAAGGATTAAAGATGGCAAGCTTCGACATCCTGCAGATTCTCCTCAATGGAGAAAAATTGATCACGACAATCCTAGTTTTGGTCAAGAATAAAGAAATCTACACCTTACATTTTAAACGGATGGAATTAACTCACATAGTGTTCAACGTTGCTCCCACAATACATGGCCATTGATGATGGTGATATACAACTTACCTCATTCTCTATGCATGAAGCGCAAATATGTGATGCTATCTATGTTAATTTTTGGACCTAAACAACCAGGAAATGACATAGACATATATTTGGCTCCATTAATTGAAGACTTGAAGCAAATGTGGGAGTAAGAAAGGAATTGGGGCCAATAATGAAGGGAAAACATACATTTCTACCTTCAGCAGCTTATACTTTGTTGAGGAAGGAGAAAATGGAATTTTGTAAATTTCTTCATGGTGTTAAAGTTCAAGAGGCGTACTCTTCCAACATTTAGAACCTCGTATCAATGAAAGACCTCAAGTTAAAATGTCTTAAGTCTCATGATTGTCATGTACTTGTGGAACATTTCTTGCATATTAGAATACGGTCAATTCTACCTAAAAAAGTTCGAGGAACCATAACTAGGTTATGCTTCTTCTTCAAGGAAATTTGTAGCAAAGTGATTGACCTTGAGAAATTACCTGCATTGCAAAGACAAATTATTTTGACTTTGTGTGAGCTTGAAATGTATTTCCACCTTTTTTTAACATAATGGTTCATCTAAGCATTCATCTTGTTCGAGAGACACAACTATGTGGCCTTTCCTATATGAGATGGATGTACCCTTTGAGCGTTATATGAAAACATTAAAAGGGTATATGAAGAACCAACCAAGACTAGAGGGTTGTATTGTTGAACGATATGTTGTTGAAGAAGCTCTTGATTTTTGTACCGGATACCTTACCGATGGGGATTTCATGGACATTCCAAAGCCTCAATATGCAAAAAAACATTTGGTGAAGGTATTACTGAGAATGAAATGTTGACAATAACAAGAACCAAATTGGAGCAAACGCACTTATATGTTTTATATAATGCCGACGAGGTTGAGTCATATGTTGAAATACATAAGGAGATTCTAAGGAAGTCTTACCCAAGTAAGAATGAAAATTGGATTTCCAAAGAGCATAATCGGTGTTTCATAAAGTGACTAAAAAATCACATTGATGAAGAGTTGAATATAAATGCATATTCTATTTCTGAAAGATTGAAATGGCTAGCCAATGGTCTAAGTATTCATGTCTTATCCTACACTGCTTACCTAATTAATGAGTTCACATTTTATACGAAAAAACGAGATGATTAAAGTAAAATGAAAAATAGTGGTGTGACTCTTGTTGCTCGAACTTTACACATGTAAATTGCAAAAGATAGAAACTCAATATATGCGAACATGTCATACTTTGAAGTGATTGAACAAATATGAGAATTGGATTATACAATGTTTCAGATGCTGATTTTTTATTGTACTTGGGTTGATAACAACAATGACTTCAGAGTTGATGGGTTAAGGTTCATGTAGGTGGATCTTAATAGGCGAGGATACAGATACAAGTCATTTATTCTAGCATCACAAGCTCAACAAGTATTCTATGTTAGTGACCCAACTGATATGAAATGGTTCATTGTTGTTTTAACTAACAAAATTATCGTCAATAATATTGATGACCCAGAATATGAAGATATTGATGAAGATGATCCTTTTTTGGAACATATCAGTTACGTGAGAGTAGACCAACTACGGATGATGATTTATATACAAGTGATGATCACGATGAAGGACTTTGAGTATATCAATATGTTCCTCCAAACAAGGATGACCTTACAAGCCAAAAACAATAAAAGAAAAGGAAAAATTAGATGCAAGTAGTCTTTGTATAATTATAGTTTAATTTTGATTGTTTGTAATTTGTATAATTTTGTTTCTTTTTAATTTGTGTAATTTTTTTATTTTTAATTATGTACTCTGTCAAAACATAATTGACATGATACTTATTGTTTGTAGTTTGTATTGATGTTAATAAAATAAACTTCTGCCATGTAGTAATATGTATGTGTTCAAAATGTATAAATGTATATGTTGTTGAGAATGTTTGTTCTGCTAATAAATGTATATGCAAATATTAATTTATACAAATCAACAGCGAATTTTAGGGGAAGCTCTGACATGCGTTGTTGTAAAGGATAAATACAACAATGCTTTTTATAGACAACGTTGTTGTACATTGTTAATACAATAACGCTATGTGTGTGATGCACTGTTGTATCAAGGTTTTGTTTGAGTATATTTATGAATAATACAACAACGTTTTTCTGTTAATGTGCTGTTATATATATGAACTACAATAACACAACAATAAGCGCTGTTAATAAGACCTATAAAATACGCTGTTTATGTAAGACCTATAAAATACGCTGTTTATGTAAGACCTATATGACAACGTTTTGTGGATGATGCGCTGTTGTATTTGTGCACTATATGATAACGCTTTTCGTGTGATGTGATGTGGTATATATTCAATACAATAGCATTTGAGAAACGCTGTTAATGATGGCAATATATTACCGCGGTCAAACAGAAAGCGCATGAAAGCACTGTTATACATCTAAAATAAGTGTTGATGAATGACAACTATGGCGTAGTGAAGTGTTGTTAAACTTGATAGGTGGATATATCTTTAACAATGATTTCTTCAAGGAGTGTTGTTGTATGTTTGCCTAAGATATTCAACATCACTTTTTTAAGCAAGCGCTGTTGATTTGAATCTATTCAATAGCGTTTGCTTAAATAAGTGTTGGTAAAAGTGATATATCAACATCGCTCATTACAATAAGCGTTGTTAAAAATCATACATTCAAAAAATGTTTGTTTAAGTTATTACTTAATATTTATTTATGAAATTATTTAATTTTATTTTGAAATATATAACTCAAGTAAATATTACACAAAAATAATCCAAATATTTAACATAACTCATGCTAGTTTTTCATATATAACACAACTTGGTCATACATATACAAAAAATGCAATTGATTATTACTTCAAAAAAATATTCTAAATCACTAGCCAATATTATTAAAATTGAATATTAAGATATGTGATTTAACACAACAAAAACTTATATTTGGTAAGTAAAGTATGTTATTTGCAATTCCATTATCAATAGTTGAACATAATATGACAACTAAATAATTTTAAAGAATTTTGATATTTAACAATATATTTTAAGCAAACGTTGTTGATTTGAATCTATTTAACAACGCTTGATTAAATAAGTGTTATTAAAGGTGACATATCAACAACGCTCATTATAATAAGCGCTGTTAAAAGTCACACATTTAACAACGCTTACTTTAATAAGCATTATTAAAAGTCATATATTCAAAAAGCGCTTGTTTTAATGAGCGCGAATCTTTGTAGATTTAAAAACAAAACCTCACACACAATAATATACTTATTATTCAGTATTTTATTTCTCTTACTCTTCTTCTCCTCTTAGTTTATATATTCAAGCAAGTTATTAGCTTTTGGTTTCTATTGTCGAGTACAAGGTGAATCGTTATTTTATTTTACCTTAGTTATTTTTCTTTGATTCACTCTTGTTGCTTGCATTTACATCTACGTTAACTGCTTATTTTATAATATAGGAAATGTCAAGGTTGAAGCTAGGTGGAGCTGTTGGCGATTTACCAAACTTGCAATCTCTGTATGTATTTCTTGCATTTGATTATAATTTTTTCATCCATATTTTATATGTAAATTTTAATTTGATTCTTATTATGTTGAATCTAAACTATGTCTTTCTGTCTTCTTGAGGGAGAGAAGAAATTCATAAATTTGTCATTTACATATTTATCACATTCGTCTCTTTCATTACTGCATATAATCTTATGGGTTAATGAATTTGAACTAAAGGAGATCAATTCATGCAATGGTTTATGAATTGGTTTTTCAAATGATGTTTATATTGTCAAATATCTCATAAATGTGGTGGAATTTGACATGTTTATTAAATATTTGATATAATGTCTCAGAGAGAGTTTGCCTTATTTAAAACAAGACATTTAAGAGTGCTTGCTTCAGTGAGCGCGATTAAATGTTTATTTTCTACCAAGTTTCAAAAGCATTGTTGAACATAACTTTGTATTCTATTATGCTCATATGGACAACGCCCAATAAGCGTTGTTGAATGATAATCTTAGGTACTGTTATTTTGCTATTCTAGGTAGTGTTATGAGGCAATATGGTTTACATTTAGTGAAGAAAGAAAAGTTATTGATGGATCGTAAGGAGGTATATGGTTGGTAATTATAAAATATAATATATATATATATATATATATATATATATATATATATATATATATATATATATATATATATATATATATATATATATATATATATATATATATATATATATATCTACTGGTGATATTGAATTAATATGTGTATAAGGGTTGTTTGATTAAGTTTAATTATATGTGTGGCAAATATGTTAAAATTTGTATAATGCTAAACATTTTTTGAATTAATCTATACTAATATATAAAGCAAATACATGTTATAACCGCCAAATAACCGTCAAAATGGTAATTTCTTATTCCCTATTTTACCCTTTCATAATTTCTTATTTCTAAAATTTAATTTACATTTAGAGGGTCTTAAATGTATATTACTCCCATTTGTAACTTCCAAGGCATATATTTAGTTTTACACTAAGAAAGAATGTTGATGAAAAGAATGGATTGCAGTTTTAAAGAAGTTTAGGAGAGAAAGTGGATAGAACACAGAGAAAGTGGTAATAATAAAACAAATCACCCCATTCTCTTTATAACTTCTACTGCATCCATGTTCTCATTCAATTCTTCCTCATCTACTTTTCCAACCAATTTTTTTCCATATGAAATGAGAAATGTCAGGTATGCACCGAATTTATTCCAATTATGTGATTATACTTTGCTTACCTTCTGTTAAGTTATATGTGTATATACTGTTCTCATTTTTTCTTATTCGTTTACATTTTGTTTGATGAAATGCCAAAGTGAGTTATATTATCAAATACATTTGTTACATTGCTTAAAATACCAACTTTGACAAAGGCTTAGAATCTCCTTGAGAGATGGTGGGTTTATTCCTTAAATTTTTTGCAAAAGTTTTATGCCTACTTAAAACAAAGTTAAGTACAGATATTGTTGTGTTTTGCTCCATTGTATATAATTTTTTGTTGAAAAAACTCCGATACATTTGTTTTATGATTTTAAGTATATTTGTGTTAATAATTTCTATATGCAGTTGTTTCTCTTTGTGGGACACTAATGTGAATTGCATCCATAATATCAATGAGATTGTTATTTCAATTAGGAAGCGGTGGAGTGGAAGTAAGGTAAGCCACAAATTATCTCTCATGACTCAAAATAGGATGCATATTCCATGCTTTAATCTAGAAAAAAATTCTTCTTTGAGTTCTTTATACATGCTATCTTTATATTGT
>NC_032012.1:17522003-17560809 GCF_001865875.1 Lupinus angustifolius
CTTTTTTTATTTTTTTATTTTACTATTGGAACTAACATTATTTGGAATGAACCTATAGTGGGAGAAACCTGAAGAGTTGACACTATATGAACAACAAAGACTACCTGAACCGTCATAAACTTAGTCACAACCTTCAATTTTATCTGCCTAACAAGTTCTAAAAATGAAACTGATATAACCTCAAAGTCACTTCCAAGGACATAATCTCCACTAGCAACAAATGCAGTAACCTATGTCTTATTCGGTAAGAATCTCTATCATCCTTCATTCTCTTAGTGAAAGATGATTTTTATTTTATGTAGCTGACTTTTCTTTTTGTAATTCAATATTTGTTTAAGTGACATATTTTGACTTGGTGCAAGTTCTTTAGAGAAGTCTAATTGGAATATGAAAGTGCTTATGTTGTATATATTATCTTTATTTAAAATAAACTTTTTACTTTATTACATTAATGAATGACTAACATACTTACTATATGTTTCTATATTGGGTAAATATAATATATAGACTACACGTTACAAACAATAGGAAAGCGGGTTGACAGGCACGGGAGTGTCTGTCAACACGCTAGTATATATAAAGCCAAAACTTGAAATAACTTCCCTCATGGTGTAATTTTCATTTCCTATATTACCCTTAATATTATTTAATTTTTATAAAAAAACTATATAATCATAAGTAACTACCACCAATACATTAATTAACCACATATCTCACATTAAATTAAACATTATCGTAAACAAAAAAAAAATATAAAGTACACCGAACACAATAATAAATTTTAATTCAAAAAAATGAAATATATAAAAATTGAATATGTAGTATCACATAATATTCGTCGGTAGGCACGAAGTGCATGTACACACTAGTTATTAATAAAGGCAAACCAAGTAATAACTACCTCATGGTATAATTTTTATATTCCAAACTTACCCTTTTATATTTTTAATAACTACTATAACTTCCAAATATTACTTTCATTTTTTATATTAATAATTTAATATCATTAATCTTCCACACATTCTTTTATTTCTATCTTCCTCTACCCAATAGGCACAAAATGAGAAATTGACATAAGTTTTTATGTATATCATATCAACTATCACATATTATCTTCTTAAATTTTCACTCTTTATTGAGTTTATATACTGCACTCTTATATTTAAATTATTTTTCTTAAATAATAACAATGAAGATCATACATATTATATCAAAAAATAAGAATGCGAGTGACCGGCACGGAGTGCCGATCGACACGCTAGTATATATAAAGCCAAAACTTGAAATAACTTTCTTCATGGTGTAATTTTCAATTCCTGTTTTGCCCTTAACATTATTTAATTTTTACAAAAAAAACCATATAATCATAAGCAACCACCACTAACACATTAATTAACCACATATCTCACATTAAATTAAATATTATCATAAACGCGGAAAAAATATAATATAAAGTACACCGAACACAACAAATACATTCTAATTCTAAAAAATGAAATATATAAAAATTGAATATGTAATGTCATGCAACATTCACCGGTAGGCACGAAGTGTCTGTACACACTAGTATACATAAAGGGAAAATATGAAGTAACTACATGGTATAATTTCATTTTCCTATTTTGCCCTTAAATATTTTAATTTATACAAAAAACCATATAATTATATGTAACAACCACCCAACATATTAACCACATCTCTAGCATTTTATAATAAAATCTATACTATATAACTATATTTATATTATATATAAAGGGAAAATATGGAGTAACTACTATGATATAATTTCACTATCCTATGTTGCCCTTAATTTTTTTAATTTATACAAAAATTAAATAATTATATGTAACCACCACCACATATTAACCACATCTCTAACATTTTATAATAAAATCTAGAATATATAACTATACTATATATTAAGAGAAAACATGGACTAACTATCATGATAATTTAACTTTTCTATTTTTTCCTTAAACTTTTTAATTTCTACAAAAAATCATATAATTACATGTAAGTATGTAACCACCACCATATTAAACACCTATCTAGCATTATAAGAAAACAAAACGTTATAATATAAAGTATTTAAAATAAAATATATAAATTTGAATTGACATCGTAAAAGTATGAATCTGGGCTGGTAGACACAAAGTATCTGTCACCACTAGTATATATAGATGTAAAAGCAAAAGGAGGTGGAGATAGTTGGGAAAAATAATAGAATATGGTAAAGAGATATGACAATATATATAATGTGATAAGTATTGTGTAACTCAATATAAAATGATATCAATTTAGATAAAAAGGAATCTAAAAACAAGTTCATAACATCATTATGTTGAATAACTTCCAATTTTTTTTTTTAATTATTAATGTATTATTTCCGATGAAAGTTTGGTTGTCATGTAAATTGATAGGATGTATGTTAGAATATTTATTATGGAATTTATTAGAAAGGAGATAGGATATAATATTACAGTTTAGTATTTACATTTAATTAAATATTAATATTGCATCTAAAATTCTAGAATGTTCTATTGTGAGATAATGATACTTGTATGATCATCATCAATTTAGGATTTCTTTAAATAATGTCTTGTTTATCCAAAAGGAGTCAATGAAATATGAACATTATCTTTTAGTATTATCCATTTCCTTAGAAGTAGAATAATAACAGTATAATTCCTTGATTGGAGGAATTTGTTCCCTATCACTTGGGAGCCAGACTCCTCTCTATTATTGGAGAGACAAGTTATTTGAAAATACATAGAAAAAACAAAAGACAATGACAATTTTATCCTCTTAACTTACATTGTTATTATATTTTTATCCTTAAAAATACACTAAAAGCCTAACTGTCTTACTGGAGAGGAGTCTGACTCATCACTTGGTGCTTTCATTTACTTCTCAATGCCTCCCATAAGTGTGGATGATGCTCTCTTGTTCATAAACAAGAAGTTTCAAGAATTCAAAAATGAAGATGATGCAAGACATGAATCCATTTTCAAGGCCCTTTCCAACCATAACCATAAGGTAACAACTCTACGCATCCCTTCTACATACAATCATGTTACCCACACCCTCCAAAATCCTTCTCTCTACAACCAGATTACTAACACCAAATCCCCCAACCCTATATCTCACTTTCCTTCTTTTCCACATTGGCCAACACAACAACCTCCCCCAAAACCACCCCACAACCAAATTATCTACATTCTCTTCCTCAACACATGAACCCAACACCCTTACAAAGTGCATATGAACAACCCAAAACCTACCAGCATGATCAGCATCCACAACCACCTAGAGGAAGCATTCAAGATAGTCAAAATGTAACATAAGTTGCTGGTAACACATCAAATTTTGGAACAGCTAATGTACCACAAGGTTATAATGCATACACATCATACACAACCCCTTATAATCCATATGGTTATGGCAACACGAGATACTCAGGCTACTACACCAACTATCAGTATCAACCTGGTTATACCTATTCACAGTCGGTAGGAGCGCATCAAAATGCAAGTGCTCCTTATCAGCATGTTTCCTCCTTTCAGAATATTGGGTCTTTCATGGTAAAAAAACCATAAGCAAAAAAATTACAACTGACAAGCACCACACCATCACAACTGACAAGCACCACACCATCGCTGGGAACCACCATCTCTGTGTCATCTCCGTCACCGACAATCAATTCCAGCAAGAAAGATGTGGAAAAGAAAGACAACTCAGTGCCACCATGGCCACCATCAAAAGCTCAGACGATGGTGATTACCTCTGAGAGAAAAAGAGGAGCACATCTCCCTAAAACTCATAAATTGACGCTAGACTTCAGTTTGTCACGTAGCAATTACTCTGGTCTTCTTCACAGCTGCTTATCGTTACCTCTTTCAGCTTCGGTCCAAAGAACAAAAAGAGATGTATTTTCTTGGGTTCTTTTGCATACTCAAAGAATCCTCCAACAATGTAAAACCATGAGAATATGGTCAAGATTTCTCACCAGGAAAATAATCAAGTGGTTGAGAAAATCCTATCCAATCACATCAAGATCGAGATTCTGATCCATCACATTGTTATCAAATCAAATTATCAAGCTGAAGTCATTAACATTTACCCTCCAGAATAATCAAGTGGTTGAGAAAATTCGATCCAATCACATCAAGATCGAGATTCTGATCCATCACATTGTTATCAAATCAAATTATCAAGCTGAAGTCATTAACATTTACCCTCCAGCTTGAAGGGGGGCTATTTGAAAACAAAGCTACCACATCATTTCACACGTTTAACATATGTTGAATTGTTTTACAACATGTGTTTATTAGTTTGTTAACTAGTTAGTTAGCTAGTTAGTTTACACTATAAATCAGGTTTTTCATGCCTTGATCAATAACGAGAAATATCCACAAATTTCATTTTACGCTTTGATAACATTTTCACAATAGAATCAAAGTCTTTCAAGAAGTAAATTTTAGCTCTACATCTACAATTCCAGCAATAATAATAGTATCGAAGTCATCCAACAACACTTTCTTATCTACAATTATTGCGTATATTTTAAACAAAGGACGATCATAACAAACATGGCGGAATGTACAAGTTTATACCCACACCTTTATTAGCTTCCAACCATAGTGACCTCATATATCACAAAGACAGATGGCTCTTTAGTCATGTTCACTAGTGGATGACCAGTCATATGTTTTTCTTGCACTTGTGTTTCTTTCATATGACCTTCCTTGCCACAATTGTAGCAGATGAATGGTTTACCAGGACCATTTCACGTACATGGTTCCTATCTTGCAGTATGGTCCGTTTGAGTTTCCCATCCTTGTCATGGTTTTTGGGAGGTTCTTATTCGTATTAATGTTCTGACTCATGAAGTTTTTGATAGATGACTCTTCCTCAATACTCAGACGTGTTATCAAGTATCCGAGAGAGATTTAACTAATCTTGTGTCTGAGAATGTTTTTAAAGTCATTAAGGGGGGAAGACATTTCCTCATATTATTTCATGAGTAATTTTCTATAACTCATGAGATTGAGCATGTACTAACTTATCATTAGTCATGTAATGATACCAAAATTAAATTTCCCAACATGAGTAAATCAAAATTGTAAAAATTCTCATTTTTATTAAATAGTCAAAGTAATCCAAACAATACCAATTAACACTTTACCCAAATCCACAAACTAACCCAACCATTTGTAATAATCCATTTTCTATGATGTCAAGAACACACGATTGTTAATAAAAATGGATTAAAAAGAATAAAATGAGAAAATAAGGGAAGGCTTGATGGCACTTGAATGCCATTATTAACAAAAATGACCCATGCTAGAATTTATGTGCTCCATTTTATCAGTTCTAGGTTAACATTTATTTTGTTAATTGACAACCAAACTAATAATACTTATTTTGACTTGTAAATGCATATGTTACCGTGCTCAAAGTTACATTGTATACCTTGATATACTCTTATAATCTAAGAAGGCTAGAACAAGATCAACTTATAGAAGATCAATAATATTGTCACAAAGTGAAGAAAAGTCTGATTTATGAATATCGCCTTTAATCTGAGTCAAAAGAAATTCAACTCTACAGTCATTTTTTTTGTAAGTTATTTTTATCAGCTTTCTTGCCATAGAAATTCAAGTCTTCATACCTATGTTAAAGAGACTATTGTCAATTGATTAACTAGTTTTGCATTGTCTTTTGAATGATTATGTTACTCAATGACATACATTATCTTGGAATTTTGCATATATATATTTGTCAAAAATCTATATGTAACAGTTCCATAAATATGTCATTGTGAAGTTTTTCATGTCAACGAGATTGCATAGCCTTGGCAAGTAAACTATAAAGTATTTATGATAGGGAACAAATTCTTCCTATCAAGGAATTTGGCTATTAGTATTCTACTTCTAAAGAAAAAGATAATACTAAAAGATAATGTTCATATTTCATTGATTCCTTTTGGATAAACAAGACACTATTTAAAGAAATCCTAAATTGATGATGATCATACAAGTGTCATCATCTCAGAATAGAACATTCTAGAATTTTAGATGTAGTATTAATATTTAATTAAATCTAAATACTAAAATATAATATTTTATCATATCCCCTTTCTAATAAATTCAATAATAAACATTCTAACATACATTTAAAAGATTGTCCTCTAGGATGAATAATTAGGTTTTTGATCTAATGATTTGGTCCACTAAATTTGAAAGAATATCATTTTCTTCTCCATCACATTTGAGTTTCTCCAGAGATATAAAATTGGACCAAAATACTTGATCAATTGGAAACCCAAATCATTGTCCAGAATAGTAACTATCCAATGCATCAAAAGGTTGTCCTCCTTATTTAGCACTGTATGTGCACTTTGGCCAATGAATAAAAAATGTTTTATTTCAATAATTTTAATAGGCTTTGGCAATAATTTAACATCGGCTGACTTGTGCACTTTCCCAACACCCACTACTCTACTAGTTGGGGTATCTAGGAAAAGTTTGCAATAGTTGATTCCATTTATGTAAGTTAAAACATAGAATTAGTTAACGACTAAATTAAAATAAGTTAATTAAATTAAAATAATTTAACTAAATTACCTCAAGAATGGGAATTAGAATGAGAATGTTGTAAGGTGCAGGTGTGCAACTCTCATTGATGGTTGAAGGAACAGTGCCAACAACACTAGCTATTCGTTGCCACTCAGCTTCCTTCACCTTCCTTGATTGCTCAAATTTGTCGAAAATTTGCATGAGGTCATCCAATTGATTTTGAACCTGGCTCATTTGGGCTTTGGATGCACACTTTGGATGGGGTACAAATGTTCGCTGACTAACCCCAAATCCTGCATCTCGGATACAGCCAAGGTAGATAGGCAATCCTAGTGCATTTTCAAGTATTATGCGACTATTCAGCTATGTCTACTTTTCTTTTAGGAGAACCTGGTAAATCAAGAAAAAACATAATGTTAATTAATCACATTTTGATAAATAAAGTATGGAAATTAAGTATAATTAAAAAATGAGCACTTATAATACGTCTTGCCACTTGTTGAACTTGCTCATTATCGATGACACCATCCTTGTTCTTATGGGCACCCATAGAACATCGAGTTCTACTCAATGTGGAGTCATAGACGTATCACTTTTATTCTCCAACTAACAAAATATAGCCAATAATAATGTAATTAGATATATATGTATACAAAATATAACCAATAATGTACTTACAAATTAACAATACTTACATTTTTTTCCTCGATTCCTCTATACCTCGCTCGAGATACTCAGTATGGATATAAATGTTTGGATGTCCTCTTGCGGTTTTCATTACTTAATTTTTGAAAAAACAAACAACATTAACATCAAATATCATATATATGTATATACAAAAACATATATACAAAAGTCAATACAAAGAATATGATTTTACCAAGAAAGACTCGTCTTGTGTGCGTAGGGTGACAAAAGTCTTCCAATCCTCTTCTTCAACGATATTTGCATATTTAGTTGGAGGTTTTAGGTTGACAATGCCATCAGCATCATTTCGAAATTGTCGGAGAGCCTTGCCAGCCGATTTAAGGATATAATCTTTATGCTCCTCACCAACATCAAAAGTTGACTGAAAACACATATACATTAACTATATTGCATGCAAACACATACATATACATAAATTGCATGAAAACGTAACACATATACGTATATTGCATGAAAACACAAAAACATAAAATTTGAAAAATAAACTTACTCTTATTTCTTTCCAAATACGCTCCTTCACGGCATTTCCTACATCAGTCCATTTCTTGAATGTTAGTTTCACATTCTGCCTAACCATAACCCCAATGTAGCTAATCAATGAGTTACCACCCTTCGAGTTTAATGGTTTGCCTTTAGATTTCCATTGAACTTGTATCTTCACATCCTTACTTCTTGACTGAATGACATTCTTCATGGAAGTCATTTCACATGGAGTTCGTTTTTGAAAAACGATTTTCTTGTCTTGTGGAGTCGGTGTAGCTTCGTCACCACTATGAGAACCATTATCGCCACTTTGGGAAGCCATTGATGAAGTTTTTTGAGGTTTCTAAGAGTATGAGGGTTTATGAGAGCATGAGGGTTTGCTGAGAGTACGAGGATTTCTTTTTGATTAAGTTTGAGAGCGTAGAGGGAACTGATTCATGTTTTAGATATTTAAACTGTAGTATCCATTTAACAGCACATATTAACGGTTGCGTTGTTGTATTGACCTCTTCAACAGTGCATATGAATGGTAGCACTGTTGTATTGACCTCTTAAACAACGCTTCTTAAAGGTTGCGCTGTTTACTACTCATTTTCATGAACACATCAACAACGCTTCCTGGACGATGCATTGTTGAATAGAATCTAATTGACAATGCTATCTCAACTCTACATTGTTGAATAGAATCTAATTGACAGTTCTATCTCAACTATGTATTGTTGAATAGAATCTATTGATAACACTATCTTAATTATGCACTGTTAAACTGAACTCATTTTCCAAATTAACAGTGTATTCATAATTATGCGTTGTTAAATTAACATTTTATATTGCGAGTCAAAATATATACAACATGAATATATGTTAATAATTAACATGAAGTTGCCATTAAGTAGATTACTATATTATTCTGTTTATAAATATGAAACTGCAAAAACATTAAGTTTTTTTTTTTAATTTGTTTTTTGTGTTTATTAAATTTTGTTAATTTTTTTATTGTGTTTATTAATATGGAACTTCAAAAATATTAAAGAAAATAATCATTCAGATAAATAACAAAAAACAGAAATTAACATCCAAAATAATTGTTCATTTTTCATTCAAAGAGGCAAAATACATTATAGTGAACTAAATGATTTGGTAGATTAAATGAACCGAATGAAGAAAATCAATGAACTAAATAATTTGAAAATTAATTCTTCATCTCACGCAAATATTGTATAACAGTCATTTTCCTTATGAAATCTGGGCCTTTCTGGAAAATCAAAAGATGTTAAAGACCTCCATGACAAGATTTCAATGAAGGAAATTAGTGAACTGATTGAATGAGAGTAATTAATGAACTAAATGATCTCCAAATTAAATCTTCATCTCACACAAATCTTGTATAACAACCACTTTCCTTTTGAAATATGACTCCCTTTTGAAAATCAAAAGATTTCAATGAGGGAAATCAATAACCTGAATGAGAAAAATCAATGAACTAAATATTTTACAAATTAAGTTTTCTTCTCACCCAAATCTTGTATAACAATCACTTTAATTTCCTTCTGAAATATTGATTTGGTAGATTACAATGAAGGAAATTAATGAACTGAAAGATTTGGTAGATGGATGAACTAAATAATTTACAAATTAAAAGATGTTAAAGACCTCAATGACTTGATTCTGAAACAGAAACACAACTTTAGCACTTTTAACACTTCAAGTTGTTGAGATCTGTTGTTTGCTATCTTCATGAATATACTCCTATAGAAACTTATACTCTTACTGATGAATATAACATGAAGTGAACCACAATATTTATAGATGAGAAATCATTAATAATTCAAGAAACAAAGAGACACACAACCACTCAACCATTAATATTTCAACAAATGAAAAGACACATAACCACTCAACCATTAATATCTCTAACACTTAAAAAGTCGCATAAAATCCATAGCGCATAATTAAGAAAGCGCTATTACTATGTAATCTTCAACATCGCTTTCTTATTTATGCGTTGTGGAATTTATTAACATTAATAGCACTTTCTATCAAATACCCCGTTAAACATAACTCATTCAAGCCAACGCTAACGTTACTGATGTTCAACAGCGTTGTGTCAAGAATGCGCTGTGGAAGTTACAAACGTTGATAACCCTTGCTTTATTATGAATTGTTCATGTTCTTCCACCTCGTTTTCAACAGCGTCGTTCAAAATTGCGTTGTTAAATGACTGTTGTGTATTAAGATATCTGGCGTAGTGCTTGTTTAAAGGAACGCTGTTAATTATCTTCCGTATTGTATTTAACAATGTTGTGCTAGAAATTGTTATTAAATGACCATTGTTAAATGTGAAAGTTAAGTGCACCATTGGAGATTGATCTATGTTTTGATGAAGCGAAACATGAAGACCAACATGAAGACAAGTTTGAAGATCATTCAACATACAACATGCCGAGGACTCAAGTGGTGACTTATTAGACTTAGGTTATAATTCTTTATTATATTTTTAGAAGTCTAAGATGCTCGCCATAGATATTGAGTCTAGGTTAGGTAAACCTAGGTGTGAGTCTCACAAGACTTAATAAAGTAATTAATCCACTAAAATGAGACATTATCTAGAAATTTATGATAATTAGGTTCATGCATTTGAATACATTGATTTTGTACATTAAATGTATTATATTTGGAAATCTTGTATTACATGAGCATATATCATATTGGTAGTTCACCATGCATTAACAAGTTGATTTTACACTGTTTTATCGATTATGAATAGTGTTAATCGATTAACAGAATCACAGTTTCCATAGAAAACTGAAAAACTGAAAACCGTTATTTTCAACAACCCGTTAATTGATTAAATGGGTACTAAATCGATTAACTGGGACTTTATACATCTTTCTATTTAAACTGAAATCTCAGCATATGTGGCATAAGAATCTATACATTTCGACATCATTTTCTCTGCATATTTTCGATTTTCTCACTGTCATATCTAGGAGAAAATATTGCATGTTGCATTAGGAGAAAGATTAGATCATGCTAAGGCTTTAAGTTTCATATTCATATTGCATGTTCTTTGAAAAGCTTTCTTGCATCATTCTTGTGTTTCTTGGAAAGAAAAAAAGATAGCTTTTAATGATTGCATAATTTCAGAAACCTCATGCATGTACATTCATATTAGACTAGGAAGTCTTGTGAGTTCTTGCTTAGGTTTTAGTCTTTGATCTTTATTGTAAAATCTGAGTATTAAGTACTCATTCATAACTCAAAGCGTTGTAATTCAAGGATTATGAAAATCCTAGCTGCGGTTAGGTAAGGAGTTCTTCACAAAGACTTGGAGGTCTTGGGATAAATGAGGTTGAATCGCGGTAAGAAAGGTTTTCTTAGGAGGTGATTTTAGGAAAGGTCAAACCAAGGGTGACGAAGTTCTTTGGATTCCAAGAAAGGAGCGTTCGAGTTTTGTAATTGGAAGTGTGTATGTAATGATACATTGTGTTCTATAGTGAAGATGAAAATCTCCCAAGATCAGAAGGGGAGGCCTGGATGTAGTTTTGTAGTGGACCGCAAAACGAACCAGGATAAAATCCTTGTGCAATCTTTTCTATCCCTTTCTCTTTTACATTTCACGTTGTAATATTGCATGATATAACATGATAATTTGTATATTGGTTTTGTGCTATAACTAGTTTAATTATGTATAAAAATATATCTTGTATCATTGCCTGATTTCTCATAACATGTCGTGTAAAAGAGTTGTTAAACAAGATTTTCTGCATTCTATTTGTACTGGGTTTAATCGATTATGAACAGTGCTTAATCGATTAACTGGACATTTTTCAGCAAGTGTGTCGAAACCCAAAAAGCGGAACTTGAGCTCCGCCACACCTATTCAACCCCTTCTAGGTGTATTCTGCCACTGATACCTAACAAAATGTGAATTTTGGCATAGTGTTAATTGTTAATAACTTAGCCCCTTTATCATTCTCAACCTTTCAATTCTCTCTCCATCTCATTCCCCTCCATCTTATTCCCCTCGGTCTTATTCATTGTATCAACAATCCCTACCATGTATTGCCCCTTTAACCCATGTATAGCAATTTCACTTTTTATTTATTTACTTGATTCACCGTACAAAATCTCCTCACTTAAATACCTTATTTCAAAATTTGCACTACACTTCAAAATTATCATTCTTACAACTATGGTACTACAACTTGATGCCATATAATGTTTAAGGATTACTTTTGTAATACGCTTTGTTAAACCAATGCCACTCTCCTATGCATACGCAATGCACCAAACAACTAATAAAATAGAAACAATATGCACACTATGTGCAGTAGCAAAAAACAGAGGAAAATGAAAAGAAGATATGTTTGAGAGAAATGTATATTATCAAGAATAATAAAGAAGAATGAACTAAGTTGTATTAAAAATGTATTGAGTGTCAATTACAACAACCATTACATCTTTGAAATGCTAAGTGCTATTTATAGCTTCCAAATTCCAATTAACTCTAACTAACTCTCTATGCTAGGAAAGTATACAGAATAACAGACTAAAATAACTCAAACTTCTACCAGTGGAAGTTTCTTCATTTTTTGTTATTCGCAAATTTCTACTAAACTTCTACTGGTGGAAGTCTCGACATTTTCTGTTATTAATGCTAAAATTACATTATTTTTAAGACTCCTCCTTAATTCAATATTTATAACCCATTTCTTACACCTATCTTCATTCTCAGCCTCTCAAACCTATCTTTCTTCAAAGTTTTTGTGAAAACATCAGCCAATTGATTTTTAGAATTGCAAAATTCTAGCTTTACTTTCCCTTTGCTCACTTAATATCTAATGTAGTGAAATCTAGTCTCTATGTGTTTACTTCTTCCTTAAGAGACTGGATTTAGTGCCAAATTGATTGTTGATGTTTTGTCCACCATCAATAAAATCCTATCATCTTGCTTTATCTTCAATTCTTACATTAAAACTTCCATCCAAACAACTTTATACTTAGAGACCTCACCATCTGGTTTCAACATGGACTTGTATACCCATTTCACAGTTATAGCTTTCTTTCCTCTTGGCAATTCAGTTAGACTCCAAGTATTGTTTCTTTCTATAGACCTCAGTTCTTCATCCATTGTCTCAACCCAATGTGTTTGGTTCAAAGTATCTTCCACATCTACTGGTTCCATCTCAGCAAGCAATGCCATATGCAGAAAATCACCATCTGCATTGATTGTTGAATCAGAGAACACCTCATAATCACTTAGTCTTGAAGGTAGTTGTCTGAGTCTCTGAGTTGTTGGAGGATTCACCATTATACTAGGCACAACAACTAGATTAGATACTATAGTCTTACCAATGCCACTTTTATCAGTTTCTTCAAATTGCAACATGGTCTCTTAACCTTTATTAGAACTTTTAAGGTTCCAATTGTCCTTCATAATTATTGATTGAAGGTACTTTTGGTCACTGACCTGTATGCTAATCTTGAAGGTTCTGTTGGCTGAACGTGGAGCCTTCAAGATTTTGTCTTTGTTTTTGTCAAACACCTTCAGCATACCATCCTTCATCTCCATGGTATATCCCTTTTTCCAGCAGCTGTCCAAGACTGAACATATTGCTCTTCATCTTAGGTACATATAGGACATTTGAGATGTAGGTTTTCTTCTCATCTCTAATTTGGATCATCACCGTGCTAATTCCTTCTACGGTGACTACACTATGGTCAGGAAACTTAATCTTGCTCTTTGCTGATTCACCAAGTGTTGTAAACCAATCCTTCTTGCCTGTCATATGATTTGAACATCCATTGTCAAGGTACCAGAAGTCACCACTTTCATCACTATTCTTCACAATAGCCATAAGCAAGTATTGATCATCAACATCTGATCCTTCATTTTGTGCCAATCTTGCTTTATCATCTTTGCTACTCAACAACTTCTTTGACTTACATTCTTATGCATAATGCCCATAATTCCTGCAATTGTAGCACTGAACTCTCTTCCTGTAAAACCTCCTTCTATTCATTGAGTCTCTTCTTTGATCATGCTCAATTTTGTTTGTGTTGTTTGGTGTTTGAGATGAGGAACCTTGCTCATATTTATTCCACTTCTCCTTCTTCTTATTCTTATTCCACTATCCAGAAGGCTTCTTGAAAGATTGTGCTTGGAGTGCAAGATCATCATTCTTCTCTAAGCCTATCTCTTTAAGCCTTTGTTCATGAGCTTCAAGAGAGCATTCCAAATCTTGAATCTTGTAATCTTCATGATTATTGGACTCCTCTATTGCAACAACAATGTGGTCATACTTAGGAGTTAGAGTCCTAAGTATCTTCTCAAAAACATACTGCCCTTTCACCTCTTCTCCACTGATTTCATTTGATTGATGAGTGTGAGAATCTTGGTGAAGTAATCTGCTATTGTCTCATTGTCCTCCATTTGAAGGAGTTCATACTTTCTCCTCATTGTTTGAAGTTTCACCTTCTTCATTTTTGCAGCCCCTTCATAGCTTTTCTCCAAGCTATCCCAAGCTTCCTTTGTTGTCTTGTTACTAGAAATTCTCTCAAAGTTGGCTCCATCAACACATCGATGGATTAAGAACAAAAATTTGTAATCCTTCTTCTTGGATTCTCTGTAACTTGTCCTTTGAGCCTCATTTGCATTCTCCCCAACTTCTTGGTATCCATTCTAAACAATCTCATACACTTCTTGAAATCCAAAGATTATCTTCATTTGGATTCTCCATCTATCGTAATTTTTGGAATCAGTAATTGGTAGTGTCATTGCAAATCCATTACCATTTTCCATGATAGATCTAAGATCTTGCAATATTTTTTCCTTGTTGTCCCAATATTTGTTCTTCTCTTCCCACTTCGAATCATAGCCCAAGATTCACCAAGAATCTTGCTTTAACCTTGCTTTGATACCACTTTTAAACCAAGGCCACTTTCTTATGCATACACAACGCACCAAGCAACCAATAAAAGAGAAACAATATGCACACTAAGTGCAGTAGCAGAAAAAGAGGAAAATGAAAAAAAGATATGTTTGAGAGAAATGTGTATTATCAAGAATAATGAAGAAGAATGAACTAATTTGTATTGAAAATGTATTGAGTAACAATTACAAAAACCATTACATCTTTGAAATGCTAAGTGCAATATACAGCTTCCAAAATTCAAATAACTCTAACTAACTTTCGATGCTAGGAAAGTATACAAAATAACATACTAAAATAACCCAAACTTCTACGGGTGGAAGTTTTTTCATTTTCTGTTATTCCAAAATTTTTACTAAACTTCTATTAGTGGAAGTCTCCACATTTTCTGTTATTAATGTTGAAATTACATTATTTCTTACATGTGCCACTTTCAACCAAATCAAAAGTGTGATGTGGTTGGTTGTGATATGGTTGATAAAGTTCCCTTGATTTTGATATGGTTTATAAAGTGTGATGCTTGGGTCAAGTGGATGTTAGTGGTGATGTTCATGATTGTGTAACAATGTTGAAGTTATGAAATAAAGTGTCTAAGGTGAGGGAGAACACCAATGTAGTCTTAAATTATACTATTGAAGTTCTTCTCTTCGATGCCCTCTAAAGTTAGAGAGTCCTTTAGAGAACTATCATTAAAACTTGATTTCCATTATAGATTCCTTTATCTTTTTCATCATAATGTATAGAGTCTTATATGTTTGATTTGCTAGAAATATATGTCTATGAATTTGTTTTTATTTACCATAATATCAGGTACTCGCTTACGATATTATATCGTCATGAAAGATTGTTAAATAATTGAATACAAGTGAATATTGGTGATAAATTGACAATTATTTTAATTGTTTATTTGGTTAATTTTATAGCTTATTGCTATTATATATTGAGTGTATTATCTATGCACTAATAATAATAATGTAAAGATTTATATACAGTCAATACATTATGCACCATTCATTTTTATTATTTTTATTTAATAGTCAATGATAATTAAAAATAAATGGTGGATAATACAATAAGAGTGTAAAATACTCTTACATTGCTATGTATAAATCTTTTTCTCTTATATATACTAGCGTGTTAACCGGCACTCCGTGCCGATCGACCCGCATTCTTATTTTTCCGATATAGAATGTATCATCTTCATGTTATACAATTTAAGAAAAAATAATTTAAATATAAGAAATGTAATATATGAACTTAATATAGAGTAAAAATATAAATAAGAGAATGTGTGGAAGATTAATTATATATTTATTAATATAAAAAATGAAAGCAATGAAAGTAAATATGATATAAAAAGATAAATATGGAATATAAAAATTATGTTATGGTGGTTATTACTTGTGTTGACTTTATTAATAGTATAGAAGTATATATAAATTAATTAAGGTGAGAGGATAGTGATTATATATATTATATGGTTTTTTATAAATTAAAATGTGTTATTGTGTGCCGAGGTACATTTTTTACTTTTTGATATCAAATATTTAAGTTTTATATATTTTATTTTGGTAAATTAGAATATATTTTATATTGTATTTTTTATTAGGTGTACTTTATATTGTATTTTTTGTCTTTATTTTAAAGGTCAAATTAAGGTGAGAGGATGATTAATATATTGATAGTGGTTATATACGATTATATGGTTTTTTTTTTAGAAATTAAAAAATGTTAAGGGCAAAATAGGAAAATTATAACATGGTGGTAGTTATACCATGTTTTCCCTTTATATATTGTATAGATAGATGTATTGTTTGTGAACAAGTTGTAATGTGGAAATATCTAAATTGCAATCATTTCGTTGTTGATTATTGTCTTTGTATGAAAAATACATTGATTTAGAATTGGGGTTTGAGTGGACTTGTGGAAGTAATGTTAGTTGTGAGAGGTATGAGAAACTTTATATGAGGAATGAAAAAAAAAACATTAAGTGTGAGAATCGAAAATCAATTAATTGGAGGATTAGGAAAGTTAATGACTAGTATGTAAAGAGTAAAAATAAGAGTGGAGTAAGATAATTTTGTGAGAAAAGAAGAAAATACGTTACTAGGTTTTTTGAAATAGGAGATTAGAGCTTCTAAAATATTTTGTTTGGCAAAAAAATGTTTGTCATTAAATTCCCTTATTGATTGATGATTGAATAATAGAGTTTGTTTAGAACCAATGACAAATCACGCACTTGAAAGCAAATGAGATTAATAAAGTGTGAATATTATGTAATGAGAAACATGTTCATTGTTGTCTAGATGCAAATTAAAGATAATTAATTGAAGGTAGTAATTATATATAAATATATATTGTGAATGTGAATCAAAATAGTGTGAGTCATAAAAGATGTTAAAAAGGACGAATTTCATTTACAATTGAAATTTTTTAGGATACTTTTAGATTTTTCAATTTTCTAAAGATCAAATTGGTATACGCAAAAGTTTTAATGATCCAAATATGTCTTTACTCTTAAAACACCAGACAAAATTTTAGGACTTGTCGGATGGGTCTATAAATATAGGACTTCAAATTCAATCTTCTAACAAAAAAGACGCTTTGGCTGAGTGGTTAAGGCGTGTGCCTGCTAAGTACATGGGGTTTCCCCGCGAGAGTTTGAATCTCTCAGGTCTCGTTTTTATTATAAATATTTTTCTTTCTTGTTGTGAGTTGTGGCCAAATATTCTCAACAAAACTACTCACCCAAAAAGTATCATAAATTTCAAAAAGTATTCACATTCTCCTTTATTATTGATCCTTAATAGTATTACATTTATATTTTAAATTATGATATTAGATATGTTGACATGAGAATTCGGGAATTAGGTCATTATTTCCCCAACCCACTACCTCCATTACATTCTTCATTGCTCCTCCATTACATTTTCCCTTGCTCCTCCATTACATTCTTCCTTGCTCCATCACTCCAAACAACAATCTTCTTAGACGACGATCTGCTTGGATGACGAGACACTTGGGACGGCATTGAGGAGCTTAGGACGACATCTAGGAGCTTGGAAAAGGGTTTCTATTTCATGCTTTCTAGCATGTGTCTGCCTTCTACATTTCCACCTTTCAATCTCTCCCTGATTTTTCAATGTTTATGAGCCATCCAGTCAAATAAGTGGGTTATTTCGGGTTATCCTCGTTTAATCTGATTCGATTAGATTTTGAGCAGGCCAAAACAACCAGAAAGACAATATGGTTTTCTAGGTGAAACAGAGTTGTAACATGTATCAGGCTGCAATTAGACCGATTGGACTGTCTGGTCCGGTCCAAACATCATTGCTTACAATAATTAGTCTTGCAGTATGTGAGTTAGTTAAACTAAGTGATGTTGTGTTGTTGCAGACATATAACATGTACCAACAAAGCGTTGGTCTAGTAAGATAAGACCTCGCTAGATCTCGAGAAGTACCAAAAAGTTAAAAGTTCAATTGTCGAGTGTGACACTTGTTAAGAGGGACAATCACACACCCTGAAATGAATTAGTTCCAAAAATATCTCATTGGTAGTACCAGAAAAAGACAATAACATGTGGCTTGAAACAAAATAACTCGTCAATATATACCCCACTTTAGCATAGACTCATTTTTTTTGTAATTTTCATGATAAAAACAATGACTCAAAATATTAAAACAATGGCGTTTTTTAATTTGTTTTACTCTTTTCTATTTTTTTACTATAATTGGGCTGCTATTAGTACAGCCAGTGGAACTGGCTTTCAAATCTCTAATTGCCCCATTTTTCCTATTTCTTACTAGTTGTATCCTAACTCAAATCTCTTATTGCGATATTTTAAAACCTTCTAAGGAAACCACCTTCTTCTATACAGGAATGCGTTTTTTAATTTGTAAATGGGTTTCATAACCTTGGCCGTAGATATTTTCAATTTGAAACAAATTTTATAAATTTGTGTAGGTAACAACATATTTTCATTAGTCAAATATGCCAAATTTCAATTGTCATGTTATGCCAAATGAAAAACAAATTTTTTGAAATTATAACAAGAGTTTCCGGAAAAGTGGCATGAAATATATATATATATATATATATATATATATAGTATTTAATTAGGTTGTTAAAAAAGATGTGTGCTTTTGTCAACAAAATATAAAGGGACACTGTAGATTAAAAAAATCACACATAGTTTTTTATATTTTGAGCATATCATCAACATCCACATGTTAATTATTATCGACTCTTAAATAAAATTAATATACATCAATTATAGACGACGCACATACAATATAAAAAAGTAAATTACACTAACACCCATGAGTTTTAGTGAAATTATACAAACCACTCATTTTTTCTTGTACCTATACAAATCACCCCTATTAATAGACATACATTACACTAAATACCCATGTATGAGAAATAAGTGTGATCTTTTAAATGAAAAAGGTAATGAATGTAATTAAGTTAAACAAAATATGGTGTATTATAGGGACAAGTCAAAAAATTTTGGTATTATCAAAGGTATCTCCTTACCTTTTTTGGTAAGGAACTAATACATTTCAGGGTTCGTGGCTACCCCTCCCGACAAGTGTTACTCCCAAGAATCGAACCATCGACCTTGGGAATCTAGGGGGCCTTACACCACTAGACCAACGCCTTGTTTACTAGACAAGTCAAATAATATAAGATTCAATGTTTCTTCACTATTTTTGGTTCGATATAAAATGTATCAATAACTCTAAGGAGAATTTTTTAAACACTATTTTACTATATTATAATGAACAAAAAATAATGAATAGGTAGTGACTCATATACTAGTTGAATTTATTTTCACAATATATCATATTTTGTTTAAATTAATTACACCTATCACCATTTTTTGTTTAAAATATTATATTTATCTCTCCTACAAGGTTAGTCACTATAACGTGTGTATATAAATTATAAGGTTTGTACATGGGTACAATGCAATATTATTGCATTTTTAATATAAAGATTGATACTAAGTGGATTTCTTGATATCAATGTAAAGGTTTCTTCATCTCAGTGGATTTCTTGGCTGTTGATTCTACTTATCCTAATCCAAATGATAAAATCAGAACCAACAACTTGAAGGTATGATAGTAGGGGAGTATATCTGTTGTCCTACTTTTTGTACCATTCCATATATCATCACTTCTAATTGATTGGAAAAAATAATTAAAATTAAAATTAAAATTATTAAATATTTTTCTGGTCAATCCTATTTTTTGGTATATGGAATAACACAAAGGAGTGAGACATCAAATGTGAACCCACATCCTCATCTCATCAATTTTAAAAAAAAGGCATTGTACTTAGCTTCATGTAGTGGGGTCTTGGCAGTGTTGTTTTAAATTACGCGGTTACATAACATTTAGTGCAATTGTGGGAAAATATGGTCATGATTTAGTTATGAAAACTCAAATTATAATATTATTGTCACAATTGTAGCTACTTGTCACCCTTTTATTACAATTACATTAACCTTCCTAAGGTAATGATAGCATTAGACATAAGACGGTGTCAAGTGTAATTAAGTAAGACATGAGTGGAGGTAAAAATAGTCGAGTGTGCAAGGCTCTCACTAAGTAGGATTTGGGAGGTTAGATGTACTCACCATTACCTCACAAGCGTAGAGACTATTTCCAAGATTTGAATATGTGAACTCATGGTGACCATACAAGCGTAGAGACTGTCACTCTTTTATTACAAGATGTACTCACCCTCGTTGCTTAGTGACCATGAGTTCACATATTCAAATCTTGGAAACAGTCTCTACGCTTGTGAGGTAAGGGTGAGTACATCTAACCACTCAGCCAAAGCGTTATTTTTGTTAGAAGATTGAATTTGAAGTCCTATATTTATAGACCCATCCGACAAGTCCTAAAATTTTGTCTGATGTTTTAAGAGTAAAGACATATTTGGATCATTAAAATTTTTGCGGATACCAATTTGATCTTTAGAAAATTGAAAAATCTAAAAGTATCCTAAAAAGTTTCAATTGTAAATGAAATTCATCCTTTTTAACATCTTTTATGACTCACACTATTTTGATTCACATTCATAAAATATATATATATATATATATATATATATATATATATATAATTACTACATTCAATTAATTATCTTTAATTTGCATCTAGACAACAATGAACATGTTTCTCATTACATAATATTCACACTTTATTAATCTCGTTTGCTTTCAAGTGCGTGATTTGCCATTGGTTCTCAACAAACTCTATTATTCAATCATCACTCACCAAGGAAATTTAATGACAAACATTTTTTGTCAAACAAAATATTTTAGAAGTTCTTATCTCCAACTACAAACAAACCTAATGACATATTTTCTTCTTTTTTCAAAATATTATCTTACTCCGCTCTTATTTGCCATTGGTTCTCAACAAACTCTATTATTCAATCATCAATCACCAAGGGAATTTAATGACAAACATTTTTTGTCAAACAAAATATTTTAGAAGCTCTTATCTCCAACTACTAACAAACCTAATGACGTATTTTCTTCTTTTCTTAAAATATTATCTTACTCCGCTCTTATTTTTACTCTTTACATACTAGTCACTAACTTTCCTAATCCTCCAATTAATTGATTTTCCATTATCAAACTTAATGTTTTTTTTTTCATTCTCCATACAAAGTTTCTAATACCTCACATGATGCGAACCTCCAGGGGTGGTTTGCTTTCTTTGTCGATCGTTCTTGCCTGAAACTAATTGGAACCGTGGAATATAATTTTTATTAATGTCCACGTTTTTGTGTATGAAATTGGGATGAAATGTATATGGAATAAATGTATTGTATATAGGCACGTTTTTTGTATATACTTTCTTTGTCTTTTTATTTTTATGTTTGGATAAAAGAAAATGGATAAGAATGAATGGGGAAGGCGCCACAAGCAAAGTAGCTTGATAAGCCAAGGAGGTTCGCCACAAGGAAGGATCCTTGATAAGAACAAGGTTAAGGCGCCACACCAATGGTGATAAGCCTATGAATGCCACAAGGATGGATCCTTGATAAGATCTAAGTGTAGGAGCAAAGCTCAACTTGCAATGGAAATTATCCAACTAAAATCTGAATTGATTTATTCATAAGGCAATTCGACTACATATAGGCTAAGCCTTGATTCAACATGAATGAGTGAGTAAATTACATTGATTTGCATTCAACTATCTTATTGATTCAAATAAAAAACGTGTGGAGCACTTTGATGAGGATTAATGCTCATGAAATTCTTTTCATATGGGGCTGTTGTTGGTTGGCTACTTTCCTTTTGTTTCTTCCTCAAAGAAAACGTGTACCAAGCCTTCTTAATAGGAGAATTCAGTTGCTTGGGTGTTGTAGTTGCCTTGGCCGAATTCTCACATGTGTAAATCTCAATTTGGTAAGTTTTTAAAGCTTGCCATTATCTTCATGATTTGGAGAAGATTTGAATTCTGATTGCCTTGGCCTAATTCCCACATGTGCTAATCTTGAATAAGGAAAGTTTTTGAATGGATTCCCTTGCATTTACACGCCATCCTCACATAAGGAAAGTTTTGGACCTCCTTGATGGCATTCCAATCTGAGTTGAACTGAATAAGGGAAGTTTTTGAAAGTTTGATGAGCCCTTGGTATTTGCCTTAAAGATCCCCACGTGCTCTTCCAAAATAGGTAAGACTTCATTGTGTCTTCATGGCCTTTCAAAGGTGGATGCACGATTTTGATGATGTTTCCATGTGCCCTTCTAGTACCTAATTCCTGGGCCACTATTGGACCATGTTACAAGGAAATAAATACATTTCCAACCCTCATAATGAAACTAAATAAAATACTTAGATAATAATTAAAATAAATCCTAAGACTAAAATAAATCCTAAAACTACCCATGAGAATAAAATCTCAATTTATTGAAAATAATAACTAAAAACTATTATAATTTCCTCTATTATAATTACCTTCCAAGAATGTGGGCTCCAAGTGACTTTCTTACTTATAAGATTGTCCTCCACAATCATAGGTTGCCCCCTTGGTTTATATCACAACTAACTTATGACTTCCACAACTTCACTCAAACTCCAATTCTAAATCAATGTATTTTAACTACGAATACAACAATCAACAACAAAATAATTGCCATTGAGATATTTCCACATTAAAACTTGTTCCCAAACAATACATATATATAAGAGAAAAAGATTTATACACTAGCAACGTAAGAGTATTTTACACTCTCAGTGTATCATCCACCATTTATTTTTAATTATCGTTGACTATTAAATAAAAGTAATACAAATAAATAGTGAATAATGTATTGACTGTGTATAAATATTTACACTATTAATGCATAGATAATGCACTCAATATATAATAACAATAAGCTATAAAATTAACCAAATAAATAATTAAAATAATTGTCTATTTATCACCAATATTCACATGTATTCAATTATTTAACAATCTTTCATGACGATATAATACCATAAGCAAGTACCTGATATTATGGTAAATAAAAACAAATTCATACACATATATTTCTAACAAATCAAACATATAAGACTCTATACATCATGATGAAAAAGATTAAGGAATCTTACATGGAAATCAAGTTTGAATTAGAGTTCCTAATCTAAAGGACTCTCTAACTTAGCGGGCATCGAAGAGAGCTTCAATAGTATAATTTAAGACCACATTGGTCTTCTCCCTCACCTTAGACACTTTATTTCGTAGCTTCAACATTGTTACACAATCATGAACATCACCACTATCATCCACTTGACCCAAACATCACACTTTATCAACCATATCACAATCAATTCAAAAAGATCCAAACACTTCAATACACTACAACCAAACATTAAATAAATATAAAAAAAGGTTACACTTATATGAGAATCAGTTTCATCTATAAATACAAACCGTTATAATATTTTGAAAATACTAAAGAAGGATATGATACTTTTGATTTGGTTAGAAGTGGCACAAGTATTACAAAGTATCTTCTTATATTGACTTATATATTTTATATTGACTTGAGCTCAAAGTATCTATTCAGGTACCCACTCAGGCACTCTCAAGTCGTTTTTGGCAACATCCATGCAACACCTTGCCCGAATTTCACCATCTCAACCTAATGACCACCATATAAAAGAACAAGTTGCAAGAATGCTAGTTGTTTTCTTACTTTTATTTTGTAAGGAAATGAGGAATTAATGTTCACCTTCAAATTTTGAATTTTCTAAATTTTAACATAGAAAAACTAATTCCTTTACATGATGAGTGAATTTCTTACCTCATTTTAAGAGCAACTTGAATTTTTTCAGAGAGTAAAATGTCATTGTAGTATATTGAATGTTCACCAATTTAGTTTCTTAAATAATTTTATTATCAACTCGGTCTCTCAAAATATCAAATGGGCATCAAATTGTCTTTGAGACGAAAGTAGCATGCATATAAAATGTCACGTTAATCTCTAAGACAATTGGTGTCCATTTAATATTTTCATAGACTAGAGATTGAGATGATGACAAAAACATGTGACATACTCAATTCAGAGACAACATTTTAAGGACCAAACTAATATTTTACCTTGTTTCTTATAAAATACTGATCTTTAACAACACCATATTTAAGTGACCATACCTAAACTTAGATAAATTATATCATGAAATTAAGTGAAGGTATTATTTTATTTATTTAAATTATCTAATAAAATATATTTATTATTTTCAAGTTTGAAGACAATTCTTTTCAATAAAAAAGAAAAAACATTTAATTGATTTTTTTCTTCAAATAAATGAATTAGAATACAATACAATTTTTACTTTTTAATTTAAAATTTAATAAGTAATTAAATATAATGTAATCTTTGACTAAGATTCAATGAAACTATGGAGGGTAAAGAAACCCGACCCGTGTGTACCTTTAGAAATACTCACAATAATAGCTTATGGATGAGAATAAGTTTTATGATATTCGTCTCGTAGGTACCAAAAAAATTATAAATTTATTTTTAATTAAATATATATATATATTATAGTTTTTTTATTTTAAGAATATATATCATACACTTTATTATTATTTAATAATAAATCATACCTATTTGACTATGATCATAAATTTATCATATAAATATCATATTATTCATATAATTATTATTTTTACATATTGATTATTACAAAGCATATAAATATATAATTAAAATTAAAAACTCGTTGGGTATCTACAAATATCCGTCCTACCCGTAAATATTGTGGGTTTGGGAAAAGGAAACATGTAATATGATTTTATGAAAAACTTTGTTATAAAAACCACTTGATAAATTTATAATAGAAATTTTATTATTTTATAACTTATTTTAAAAACAATAATTTTATTAAAAGCGAGTAATTAGAAAAAAATGTTTTTAGAGAAATATTAATAGACTCTAAACTTTTGTGCTATACACCCTGATTATATATAAAGCTCTAACACTTTGTTTGGTTGAAGAGTAGAAAACGAGAAAAAGAAGAGATGTGAGAAAAATTACCCATGATTCAACACATGTTGCAAGGATTCATAATACAAATTACCCATGATTCAAATAAGCAGAAACACATGAAAGTTATACTCATTATTCATAAATACCAAATTTTCATAACCAATAGCGGAAGCATAAAAATCCACAAATTTAAAGGGTTCATAAAAAAATTGGGGAGAAAACAACTTTAATGGATAATCATAAAATTCTGATACCACTTGTTAGATATTTCCTAATGATTGGTGAAGACCAATCCTAGGATCTTGAATCTCATGATTCTCACACATAATATAAAACAAATATATAATATCATACTTGAATCCATGTTCTTAGATCTTCTCCTTTGATATACCTTTTGAGAGAATTTTGGTATGATGACATTCCTAAACCAAATCCTAGATTCCTTCTAGGACCTTCGTTTTCTCTATAATGGGAAGAGGTAAAAATTATTTGTGATTTGATGTCTTGAGGACCATAATCGTTCCTTATATATTAACTTATAGGGTTTCCGTTATCCCCTATAGGCCAACCGTTTGGGTATCCACTCATTAAGCTCATATTCGTTATCAGTTTCAGAAGTCTGATGGGTTGTCAATAATTAGATCACTTATTTTGTAACCCAAAATAAATAAACGATATAATTGTATTAAATATATGATGCACACCTTAATTAGAAATTATGAAATTTCTAACATTAACATGGTGTGTTTTTTAAATTAAGTTAAAAAAAGAAAAGAAAAGCATTAGCCAAAAAGAATAGTTTGATTGACTTAAGCATGTTTTTACTCCATATAAGATACTATAATTTTGTTTGTAGTCTTTAGGAAAAAAAACGAGTCCTTGCAACCTAGTTTATTTTTAGTGTGTGCATTTAGTTAAGATCATGATATGTCATTGCACAAAGGTGATACGTGGTTCAAAACAAAATAACAAGTCAATACTTGCCCAACTTCAGCCTAGACTCAATTTTGTTTTAATTTTCATATAAAAACTATGACTAAAAATATACTTAAGACTTATTTTTATGTTAGCCAAATACAAATTTGTCATGTAGGATTGAAAAAGCAAAATTCTGCTATCTAGGACATATCTTTGTTAACATGTTTGTTGATAATAACTTTTGCATTACAACTAAGAGGGGGTGAATTAGTTGACTAGAAATTATGACCATTTTTCTGCAAAATGAAGAGTTAAAATGCAGCGGATAATATTGCAGAAGATAAACAAGAATAAATCAAAGAGGTATGGGAGAAGAGAGTACACAATGATTTTATACTGGTTCACCTTCTTGTCCACCGAAGGCTACTTTCAGTACTCTTGCAGCACAAGAGATTTTCCACTAAATATTATGAGTTGTAATTATAATATCTCACCCCGAGATCTCTATGTACCTTACACACTCACCAATACTTAAACCTTTGGAAAACACCTTTCCAAGTAACTCTATCCCCTTTCTATTCACTCCCCGTGAAAGAAAGTAATTACAATGAATAAATAATTTGAATGATGGCTTGGATTGCCTTTACAAGTATGAAATATAATAACACTTGCAATCCAATAAACTATTTTGTATACTTAGTAAATAATGCTCTTTAAGTTTACAAAACTTTGAAACACTTTACTTCAAGCAACTCAGAAGAAGTTTGAGTTCAAGTTGCCAGAAGTGCAGAAAACTATTTCAGAAAAGTGTAGGAAAGTTGTGAGAAAAGTGTGAAAGAGTTATGAAAGAGTTGTTCAAAAAGTTATTTTTATTGTGAGTTCTAAGAACTTTAAATAGACTTTCCAATCAGTCATTGTGCATTTATGAAAGATTATGAATTGTTTGGAATGAAGACATTTCGTTTGGTATGAAACCCCTTGAGTTTCAAATCTGAAAAATGATGTAACAACTCTCAGTAACCGATTACAGCAAGTAGGTAATCGGTTACCCAAACGTGACATTTTGAAAAATTACATTGAGTAATCGGTTACTCAAACTCTCTGTCCAACAGTGAATTTAAAATTCACTTAGAGTAATCGGTTACTCAAATTTGAGTAATCGGTTACTCCAATTTAAATATTGTTGGATAACTGATTCTGCAATTTCAGTAACTTATTCAACAGTATTTTGAAAAATGTTTTCATTTAAAACTTGAAGTGTTTCAATTTCTTTTAAAATATTTTGAGCATTACTACTTTAGTATATTAAAGAGTATATGATAGAAGTACCTATTTAGACTTAGACTAATTGTCTTGAAGCTTTAATCTTCTTGGTCTTCATAAGTAATCTTCTTTTTCTTCTTTTTGGTGATGTTGGTGTCTTCATCAAAACCTTGTCAAGGTCAGGACTAAAGATCTTCTTCATAACACATATCTTTGTTAACATGTTTGTTGATAATAACTTTTGCAAGTACAACTATATACCACTAAAATATCTATGAAACTAGCAAATATTTTAATTTTGATATCCTTAAAAAAATATTGATGAATAGGCACATTACTACATTACTCCACGCCCACACCGTAGTGTCCATATATGGTATAACTTTTTTTGTTTTTTCTATCAAAATGTAACGATTTTCTTATTGAAAGATTCTCACGTTTATGTTAAATGTGCACCAAACTTTAAGTGTAACAAAAAATGAAAAAATGTGCAACCAATAGAGATGTACAATATCTAACATGGGTCAAGAAATTGTTTCAACAATCATTGTAGTATAGTGGTAAGTATTCTCGTCTATTATACGGGTGATCCTTGGAGTATAGCGGTAAGTAGTTACAATATCTATTAGCAAAGCTAGTGCAATTGGTTTTAAAATATTAGTGATAGAGGAATAAATAAAGAGAGGGGATCTACTTACTCCAAAAGATTTTTTAACTTACTCTGCATCTACTGTGGACTCTTGGAGTAAGTGAATCTCTATCATAAATAAATATCCCTTTATATTGCGGAATTTATTGAATGATTCTAATTTTCATTGATTAATGGAGAGCCATAAGGCTCTATTTATATTACAAGTTCACTATTGCTTAAGAAACAAGCTACCACAATGAATCGTAACTACCTTAACTAACTAATGGTTTTAATTATATCCTTAATACCCAAATATGCTAATTAACAATTGTGCCTAAGTAAAATATTTAGATTAATTAAAATGATCAGCTAAATCTCTTATGGTGAGCCAATTTTGATTTTCTAGTTTATGTGGTTTGTTTTTCTTGGTCAGCCTCCATGAGTCAGGTTCATGCGCCATGATCATTCTGTCTCGATCAACTTCATGCATCAGGCCTTCCATGCCTCGATCACATTCATGCGCCAACACTACATTTACTCGGTGAGTCTTATGCGTCAAGCCCATGTTGCTTTGGTCTGTTTGATGCACCAAGCTCATGTTGCTCTGGTCTGTCTAATGCGCCAAGGCCATATTTTCACGGTCAGGTTTACGTGCCATGTTTTGTGTGTCTCGGTCATTTTGATGCACAACTTCATGAATCATTGTCACATTGTCTCGGTCAGGGTTATGTGCCAGGGTCATATTTCCTCGGTCATTTTCTGACCATGGCTGGTGTGTTTCGGCGATATTGTTTTGCTTTGGTTGCTTGGCCAATGGGTCATGTGAATCATGTTTGGTGTTCAATATTCCCCCACAAACTGGAGAGTATATTTTTATTACTCCCAGTTTGTTAAGTATAAATTTGAAGGGGTGGATTTTGGGCTTGGTAAGGATGTCTGCAAGTTGTTTATGTGTATGGATTGGGAGAAGGTTAAAGAGTTTAGATTGGAGTCTTTCACAAACCACATGACAATCAATGTCAATGTGCATGGTTCTTTCGTGAAAGACTGAGTCGGCTGCTATGTGCCTTGCTGAGTTGTTGTCACAGTATAACAATGCTAGTTTGATGAAAGGAATCCGGAAGTTGATGAGTAGATATGTTAGCCACTAGATTTCACATGAGGTTGCTGCAAATGCTCGATATTCTGCCTCTAAAGATGTTCATGCCACAGTGATCTGCTTCTTGGATTTCCATGAAACTATAGAGTTGCCTAAGAACACACAAGCACCACTGGTGGACTTTCTTGAGTCAATATATGCTGCCCAGTCTGAGTCACTGAATGCCTTTAACTGTAGAGGAGAGGTGGAACAATAGAATAACCCTTGGCCTGGATTGCTTTTGATATATCTCAGAACTCGAGTGAGGGCTTGATGGTGGATGGTGGTGGGCTTTGCCATGAATTGACTTAGTTGTTGGACAACATATCTCAAATCTGGTATTTTGTTAACCAAGTAGAGCAGTCTTCCTACAAATCTTCTATATGAAGCTGAATCATGGTATGGTGAGGAATCATTTTGATGCAGTTTTGTTGTTTTGATGATTGGTGTTTGAGCTGGTTTAGAAGCCAAATATCATGTGTCTGATAAGATGTCTAGTGCATACTTTCTTTGGCATAAGGTAATACCTTTAATTGATCTAGAAACTTCTAATCCAAGGAAATACTTTATAACACCAAGATCTTTTATTTTGAAGTGGTCATACAAGCAACTTTTGACATATTTTATTTCATGTGTATCATTGCCTACCAATACTGGATCATCACCATATGCAAGTAAAGTTGTAAATTTCATACCTGTAGTCTTTGTGAATAAAGAATAGTCATAGTGGGATTGTGTGTATCCCAATGAAACAAGGGCTTTGGTTAGTCTAGTAAACTATTGCCTTCCAGCCTGTTTTAGTTCATAAAGAGACTTATGTAGCTTGTGAATAAAGAATAGTCATGGTGGGATTGTGTGCATCCCAATGAAACAAGGGCTTTGGTTAGTCTAGTAAACTATTGCCTTCCAGCCTGTTTTAGTTCATAAAGAGACTTATGTAGCTTGTATACCTTGTTTTGTGCCTGGCATACCATACCTTGTGGTATTTACATATAGACATCTTCATTTAGCTCTCCATGAAGGAAAACATTGTTAACATCTAATTGATGTATAATCCAATTTTGTGAGGCTGTTATGGCAAGTAGTAACCTAACAGTGGTCAATTTGACCACTTGTACAAAAGTGTCTAGGAAATTTATCCATTTAGTTTGGTTATATCTTTTTGCCATCAACCTAGTCTTATACCTTTCTATTGAGCCATATGAATTGTATTTGATTTTATAGACCCACTTAGAACCTATAGGTTTCTTATCAGCTGGAAGATCAACAAGTTTCCATGTTTTATTTAGTTCAAGGGCATTTAACTCATCCTGCATAGCCCTTATCTAGTGCTGCTATTCAATGGCTTGGTAGTAGAACCTAGGCTCAATAGTAGTGGTAATGGAGAGGACATGGCTTAGATGGGTAGGTGAGATGGCCTGGTAGGATAGGACAAATGACAGAGGATGGTGGACATGTTCATGTGAGGCTTTATAGAGAGTCAAGTTGCAGTGGAAGTCTTGTAGATAAGTCGGTGCCTACCTTGGACGAGTAGACCTTCTAAGGTGCCTAGCTGAAGAGTTGTTGGTTTGAGGGTCTTGGTCAGATGGGCCTGTCTCTATGTTGTTTTCATTTTGCCCAGTGTGACTAGAGTTAGTAGGTAAAGGCAAAAGTGTGTAGTATATTGGTTGCTCAAATAGGTCAAAGGTGTTATCCAACACTTCACTTTGAGTGTCACTATCTAAGGGCTTATAAGGGAATATGTATTCATAAAAGATTACATTCCTAGAGGTGAATATCTCCCTATTTTGGAGATCAAATAGCATATAACCTTTTGTGCCTTGTTTATTGCCCAAGTACATGCACTTCCTTCCTCTTAGGTCAAGTTTAGACCTATGTTGGGTAAGAGTAGATGCAAGGATAGGAAACCAAAAACCTTTAATTCCAACAGGTTAGGGATCTTGTTATGTAGGAGCTCATAAGGAGATTTGTCTTGAAGAATATGACTTGTCAACCTATTTATTATGTAAGTGGTATGTTGCACTACATAGGCTCAGAAGGATTTTGGTATCTTAACTTTGAAGAGAAGGACTCTAGTGACATTTAAAAGATATCTATGCTTTCTTTCTACTACAAAGTTCTGTTCGGGAGTTTCTACACAAGAGGTTTGGTGTAGTATGCCATTGTCACTATAGAGTGTTGGCATGTTGAACTCACTCCCATTGTAACTCCTTATGACCTTAATAATTTTGTCAAATTGTGTTTGTATCATATTTATGAAGTCTTGCACTATGGTTCTTGTCTCAGATTTGGCCTTCATGGTATAAAGCCATGTGTGTCTAGTGTGGTCATCCACAATGGTGAGGAAATATTTATGGCCATGTATGGAGGTATATGATATAGGCCCCCATATGTCCATATGCACCATGTCAAAAGCATGCTCACTTTTTTTTTCGTACTATTAGGAAATGGAAGTCTAGTTTGTTTTCCTAAATGACAGTAATCACATACATTGCTAGCATCAATTTTAACATAAGAATATGATTTGCATATTGAGTTCAAGGTAATCATAGATGGATGCCGCAATATGAAGTGCCACAAGTCAAAGAATGAAACAGTTCCTGATCTATTTACATTATAAATCCTAGTTATTCTATTTCTAAAACTTCTTTTAAGCATATACAATCCATTTCTCACTTCAGCATGTCCGATCATCCTGAAGGTAATCATATCCTGAATAGAACAATTGGAGCTATCAAAGATTAATTTGTAGTGTAAGGCGTTAGTGTGTTTATGAATAGAGATCAAGTTAAAATTGAATTCAGGCACATAGAGAACATTATCCATTATTAATGAATCAGTAAGGTTTACTGTCCCTGAGATCTTTGTCAGGACTATGTTTCCATTTGGTATCCCAATAGTAATTAGCTTAATGTTATGGTGAACATCAAATGTGGACAAGTTAGGGCAGACATGGCCTGTGGCTCCTGTATCCAGTAGCCATTGTTACCTGATTGATGATATCCTTCCTTATCTTGATTACCTTGTTGTGCATTGGCAGGATCTACTATAAGCTGATTCACATTGTGATTGCTATTTGGTTTGCTAATGTTCTTGAGAAGGGTTTCCAATTGCTCATATTGTTAAGCACCAAAGTAGAATTTGTTTCCTTCAAGATTACTTGAAAGTGCCTCTGACTCTGCTTCCTTCTTGTGTGTAATTTCACCGCTCGTTGTGTTGACTGATCCTACTATCTCTTGTCTTGTCCTTGATTGTTGAGGATTTGGTGGAAAACCATGTTTGAAGTAACATGTATTTGTGGTGTGCCTCTCTCTTCTACAAAAGGTGCACACTTTAATTCCATTTCCTCTTTGATTATTAAACCCTCTACTTGTGCTTTTTCCTTGGCCTTGCATGAAGCCACCCCTTTGTCCATTATGTCTTGTCCTCCATTGAGGTGTGATGTCACCTTTGTTTGATGATCTTTCATTAACAATTTTTAGGAAAGCCTTTGAAGATTTCTCACTTAGTTGTCCTTCTTGTTGAATTTATAGAGAGAAAGCCTTATTTATATGAGGTAGTGGTTCCATGAGTAAGATTTGAGTCTTTGTAGTGTTGAATTCATCATTAAACCCTTTTAAGAAACAAATCACATACTCATTTTCCTCCGATCTTTCATCACCTTGATCATTTCATAGTTGCACCTTACCATACAAGTACAACTAGGCATTGAATTTGTTCTTTGATGACAAGATTCTCCACGAATGATAGTTGCTTCCATCTAGGGGTGGTATTGTTAGGATTGCTCCTAGATTTCTTATGGATGGAGGTAGTAGGAGTTTTGATGGATGTCATTGTTGCTTATGCTAGTCGTAGATCTTGTTCTAATCATGTGTTCATCGTTTGTGCCATTGTTTCTACTTTGTTCTTTCCTTGAGTGGATGGTTGGACTATTTCTTGGATCCTCGGTCAGAGTTCTTGACCATTCTTGATGATATTTGGTCAGATTTCTTGACGAAGAATAGCTTTTGAAGAGAGGGACTTAGAACTTTGTGAGTGAAGCTCTTGATACCATATTGCGAAATTTATTGAATTATTCTAATTTTCATTGATTAATGGAGTAGCCATAAGGCTCTATTTATATTACAAGTTCACTATTGCTTAAGAAACAAGCTACCCCAAGGAATCGTAACTAACTTAACTAACTAATGGTTTTAATTATACCCTTAATGCTCAAATATGCTAATTAACAATTGTGCCTAAGTAAAATATTTAGATTAATTAAAATGGTCAGCCAAATCTCTTATGATGGGCCAATTTTGATTTTCTAATTTATGTGGCTTGCATTTCTCGGTCAGCCTCCATGAGTCAGGTTCATGCGCCATGATCATTCTGTCTCGGTCAGCTTCATGCACCAGGCCTTCCTTGCCTTGGTCATGTCATGTGCCAACACTACATTTACTCGGCCAGTCTTGTGCGCCAAGTCCAAGTGGCTCCGGTCTGTCTGATGTGCCAAGCCCATGTTGCTTTTTGGTCTATTTGAGGCGCCAAGGCCATATTTTCACGGTCAGGTTCACGCGCCATGTTTTGTCTGTCTCGGTCATTTTGATGCGCATCTTCATGTGTCAGGGTCACGTTGTCTTGGTCAGGGTCATGGGCTAGGGTCATATTTCCTTGGTCATTTTCTAACTGAGGTTGGTGTGTTTGGGCGATACTGTTTTGCTTTGGTTGCTTGGTCAAGGGATCATGTGAATCATGTTTGGTGTTCAATACTTTATTTTTCAAAACCTATTTTTCCCTCTATTTGATTTTCTCCAAGCATTTTTTAAATTCATGCAAAAGAAGTAGTTGCACTTTGTGAGATTATTTATGAGATCATGAGAGAATATACTAGCTTCAGGTTCTGAGATGAGCAATACTAGTTCCAGGTATGTATATATTTATTGAAAGATGCTCTACTTTCAACTTCTATGTACTAATCATATCGACCACATCTTTTGTCCCATCAAGGTATTTCTTGATATGGCTCTTAAATAAAAGTAGAGTGTAATATGTATGCATTGACATTGTATAAATTTATGTACAATCAGTATATCATCCACTTTTTATTTGAATTACTTTTATTTAGAGTGTAATATCTGTGCATTGACAATGTAAAAATTTATACAAGTCAGGGCATCATTCACTATTCATTTGTATTACTTTTATCTAAGAGTCAATCTTGATTGAAAATGAATGGTGAATGATGTAATGACTGTATAAAAAACTCTTACTTGTCTATACATACATATTTTACCTTTTATTTAAGACTCGGTGATGATTGAATATGAATGGTGAATGATGCACTAACCGTGTAAAAAACTCTTACACTATCAGTATATACATTTTTTTCTTACACAAAATATAGATGATACACTAATAATGTAAAAAAAAACTCTTACACTTTCATTGCATATATATTACATTCTTTTCACCAACAAGGTGTTGATCCAGTGGTGTAAGATCCAGCTAGATCTCCAGGATGACCAAAAGTTAATGAGTTCGATTCCTGGGGTCGATACGGACAACCACGTGCCTTGAAAAAGATTAGTTAGGATACCCTTGATAGTACCAAAAAAATATTAAACTTTTTTTATTTTGATTAAACCACTTCAAGAGAAGAAAAAAATAGAATTAATTAAGGACATGTATAATTAGTGAATGATGATATAATTAGTGGGATAGTTTTGACCAAATCATAAACAAAAACTTTTGAACCAAAAAACTTAAAACAACAAAACATCACAAATCAAGAGACTAGAATTCACCATATATATTTTTCTCTACTAACAAAAAAATTGATCTAGTGATGTAATGTCTTATTAGATTCTCAAAGATCATAATAGATCAAAAATTCGATTCCTGGGAGCGACAATTAGTAGGAGGGACAATCATATACTCCAAAAGAAATTAATTCTTTACTTTTACGATAAAGAGATATCGTTGGTTATATATATATAATACGAGTAGGGATCTACTTAAACTTACTTCTCATCCTAACCATCAATTCTAGGGAAATTCAATGGTTTGAATTAGTTAGTAGATCTAAACCATTAGATATTCCTAGAATTGATGGTTAGGATGAGGAGTAAGTTTAAAAAACTTATTCTTAGAGTAAGTAAATTTCACTCATATAATATATACATATATCCAAAACTTGATTGGAGTTTGTTTTTTAACGTCCTATGTTCTAAAAGCTTGGGTTTAACTATTTATCGCCACAATTTCAATAATGAAAGTCGAAGACTATGTCAAAAAACTCTCTTATTTTCATGGAAATATTAATTAGATACAATAAGATGTTTATAATGCATGCAATATTTACTTTATATATGATATATGATAGTTCATGGAGATTTTATTTGCATCATTAAGGTCATTAACCATATAACAACCTTAAAACTTGAACAAACAGTACTATAATTTCATTTAATTGATAATCACTTTTGAATACTTAAACATGACTTCCAACCACTATCTTTAAAAGCATCATCCTCAAACATTATCTACTTAAAAATATACATCCATGTAACGATAATAACAATTAGAATACAAAATACATCAACTACAACCACAATTTTTTGTGGACCATTCATAATTTGAATTTCTTTCACATCAACTTGCAACCCATCCATGTCCATTGAATTGTCCATGACATGTTCTTCCTTCACTGTTTGAATTCTTTCCCAATCTTAAACTCACATAAAAAAATTCACACAATACTTATTTCTCTCCTACAAAGCAGTCAAAATCAGTGATTACTAAAAACTGGAAGACAATGAATAATGCTAACCTTAAAATATGGACAAGCATAAAACTATTTTTCTGGGTCTTTAGAGTTTTTAATGTGTATACAACAAAAACATTTTTACATTGGCATAATGGAAGGAGAAACCTTCTACACAGCAACCTATTAGCCACACTAGAGTTGTAATAAGTGCTTACATCGTCATAGCTTTCATCAATTCTAGTTAGGAATTCATGGTATGAATTTAGGGGAAAACACTGAGTGAAGACGATGCTCATTTCTTTAACATTGAAGAAGACACACTAAACGACATTGTTTTGTGTTTATTTTTTATAAAAAACACTAAACAAAGCAATGTAATTTTTCTAAATGCTTAATTTAACAAAAAAACAAAACGACGTCGTTTTGCTTTAAAAATTCGGCAAACAAATTAATGAAAACGACATCATACTAATGACATATGCACATGCTAGCAAGGGATGACACATGTGTGTCCACTTAACATGCCACATGATTAACTCAATTAACGTTAACAAACAGCTAAAGATAGAAGAACTAACATGGTTCAACGTTACAAAAATCGGCGACCAAAATGATAATTTAAATTTATTATTGACTAACTTAATAATATCGATAAACTCGAGATACTGAAATGAATAATTACTCATATCCTTATAACTTATAAGCGTTATCTGCTGTTGGTTGATTTGCTTGCATAATGATAATTGTTCATGGAATTGTTTTCTTCTTTCTAAAGATTTTTTTAAATCCCACGAGATTTTGTTATTAAAAAAAAGGAGAATGTTAACAAAAATAGAATTGCATAAATGACATTAAATTGATTATGATTACAGTAATTAAAATAGGAATATGAAGGATTCATGATAAAGTCCTACAATTAGAGATGTAACACATCAAGGAGAGCCTATATTTGCCATAAAAAGTCATTAGAAAAATAACTAATAGACTATGCTTACATGAAACTTCACATATTTTGTGTCACGTACTTAAAAAGCTCATCTATTTGTAATGGGCACGTCATTGTCCATATCTACTTTTTACAAATTTTAAATTTCTAATTAAGGTGAGCATCATAAATTTGATACAATGATATTAACTATTTATTTTCGAGGTTACATTATAAGTGATCTAATTACTGACACCCCTTAGATTTCTAAAAGGTTATAACGGATATGGGCTTAATGGGTGGATACCCATCAGGTTAACCCATAGGGGATAATGGGAACCCTATTAGTTAACACATCAGGAAGGTTATGGTCCCAATACACCAAATCAAATTTAGTTTTCTCATCTCCCCATCAGAGTGAAAACGCAAGTCCCAAGAGGAATCAAGGATTTGGTTGAGGAAGGTCATCATACCACATCTCTTTCAGAAACGTGGATCAAAGGAGCACATCCAGGAACATGGATTCAGGTATGACACTGCACCCTTTGATTCATAAATGTGTGTGAGAATCATTAAATTCAAGATCCTAGGATTGGTATTTCACCAATCATAAGGAATTTCTAACAATTGGTATCAGAACATGGTTCTGAATTTTATGATTCTCCATTAAGGGTGTTTTCCCCAATCTTGTATGAACCCTAATTTTAATTTAATTTGGGGATTATTGAATTATGCTTCCGCTGTTATGTTATAAAGATTGGGATTTGAGGATTAGTTTGAGATCTATTTGGTGAATGCATTTAGTCATTTAGGAATGACACGTTTCTTTTATTTTGCTTATGTATATTTTGCTTGTTATGAGCTTCAAATTCAGTAAAGTCGTCGAGTTTAATGAATGACATTCAATTCGACGAAATGAATTTTTTGTACAAAAGTCGTCGCAAATGCAAAATTTAAGGTAGATTTTATTGATTATATAATTGTGCCAAGTATTCTTATGGACAAGAGATCATGATTCTTTTGTTAGAAATTATAAACTCTAAAGCCTCCAGCCCCATAAAAGCATCATGGGTCGAAGATATTGCAGCCGAATAATCAAATGATCATTTTTTTAAGGAATAGAAGCTTAAAACAAATGCACCATTAAAATGATCATTTTTTAAGGAACATGGATGACACTTGGTCTCAGGAACTGGTGCATTACATTTTGTATGTGATGAAATTATCATATTTGTTCTATAATAATTTTGTTCTGTGATAATTAAAATGTACATACTTTTAGTGACTTATATTGTTATTGCATAAATGCAAGTGTTTATATTCAAATGTTTTCTTTGCATTGTTTCTTTAAATAACTTGCACTGTTTTGTTTTGGAATTATACGGAAAGCAATTATGGGATAAGATTTGGTAATCATAAAAGATATCAAATCTGGAGGTTTTAATTCCAAGATCATTAATTTTTAGTAATGGACCCATATTATTTTAATTTCTTTTGTCTGGTAATTATTTTGAATTAATTGATGCAATATGTTGCCAAAGTAACATCTATTGTAGAAATTAATTGAATTACACAGATGCGTATGATATTATTTATGCGAATTGTGTTTGGCCCAAAGGAAGACACAATTTGGCAAAATAATGACATACATGTAATGATAAATATGTAACAATTATAAAGTTTCTTTTCATGTGAATAATAGTCGGTCCAAAGAAAGGCTATTGTTTGACAGAACTGATTGTTAATATTTGATCATTACACTGAGAGTACCACTTACAAATTGATTTCTCTGTCCAAAGACTAGATATTGATGTTGTGTTAGGTATCTTGTGATGAGTCTATTATATGAACATGTCTTGTTTTAAATATACTACATGACTTGTTTGTTTATATTTGAACATGTTATTAATTCTTTGTTATATGGATTCAGTGTCTTTTACCAATGCTGCAAATTTTTCTGCTCAAATTAGTA
>NC_032012.1:17560909-17561235 GCF_001865875.1 Lupinus angustifolius
ATGTTTAAGAACTGGTTTTCATTTGGATTTATTTGAGACATTTGTTGTACCGTCTTTTAGGCGGAATTTAATTAGTGTTTCCAGCTTGGACAAATTTGGTTTTTCTTGTTCTTTTGGAAATAATAAAGTTAGTCTCTATCAAAATTCAAATGTTGTTGGTTCTGGTTCTTTAATAGATAATCTGTATATGCTTGATGTTTCCATTTCCACTAATGAAATACTTCAAACAAATTCACGTGGTACAAAACAAAAATTAAAAGAGAATTAAGCCACCTTATGGCACAAGCGTTTAGGTCATATATCTAAACAAAGAATTCAAAGACTTG
>NC_032012.1:17561335-17561593 GCF_001865875.1 Lupinus angustifolius
CAATCCTTGGATGTTTTCAAGTCTTTCAAGGCTGAAGTTGAACTTCAACTTGGAAAGAAAATTAAGGCTGTCAAATCTAACTGTGGTGGTGAATATTATGGCAGATATGATGGATCAGGAGAATAACGTCCAGAGTCATTTGCGCTTTTCCTCAGAGAGTGTGGAATTGTTCCGCAATACACTATGCCATGCAAACCTATCATGAATGGTGTTGCTGAGCGACGAAACCGAACTCTTAAGGATATGGTGAGAAGCATG
>NC_032012.1:17561693-17562289 GCF_001865875.1 Lupinus angustifolius
TGAGCTTTGGACTAATAAAAGACCAAGTTTGAAACACTTGCACATTTGGGGTTGTCCAGCTGAGGCGCGACCTTATAGACCGCATGAAAGAAAACTGGACTCTAGAACTGTTAGCTGTTATTTCGTTGGCTATGCTGAACGCTCTCTGGGCTATAAATTTTATGATCCCACTTCAAGACTCTTTTTTGAGACGGGAAATGCAAGATTTCTTGAGGAAGTTGATTTTGGGAAGGAAGAGAACATAAGGAATGTTGTCTTTGAGGAAGAACCGGTTATTGATTGTGAACAAGTTCTTATGCCTATTACCATTCAAGGAATAAACTCGGTAATAGAAGATAATGTTCAGAATAATGTTCCCGACAATATTTTAGAACAAGACAACAATGAGGTTCTCCCTCAAGTACCTATAGATCAAATTCAACAACCTCAAGAAGTAGAAGTGCCATTAAGGAGATCTACTAGAGAGAGGAGAAGTGCAATTCCTGATGATTATATTGTATTTCTTCAAGAACATGAGGATGGCATTGGGTTAACAGAAGATGATCCATTGAATTTTTGTCAAGCCATGAAAAGTTCTAACTCTCAAAAGTGGATTG
>NC_032012.1:17562389-17562713 GCF_001865875.1 Lupinus angustifolius
AGGATGAGATGAAGTCTATGCATGATAATGACGTTTGGGATCTTGTTGAATTACCTGAAGGTGCGAAACCTATTGGTTACAAATGGATATTTAAAACCAAGAGGGATTCAAAGGGTAATATTGACAGATATAAAGCTCGTCTAGTAGCTAAAGGCTTCACTCAGAAATAAGGCATTGATTATAAAGAAACCTTCTCTCCAGTATCTTCGAAGGATTCTTTTAGAATAATAATGGCACTAGTTGCTCAGTTTAATTTAGAGCTACATAGATGGATGTTAAGACTGCGTTTCTTAATGGTGACATTAAGGAAACGATCTATATGGT
>NC_032012.1:17562813-17581641 GCF_001865875.1 Lupinus angustifolius
ATGAAGATATGAAGCTCAAGTGGGAGATTGTTAGAAATTTTAAATTTCTAATTAAGGTGAGCATCATAAATTTGATACAATGATATTAGCTATTTATTTTCGAGGTTACATTATAAGTGATCTAATTACTGACACCCCTTAGATTTCTAAAAGGTTATAACGGATATGGGCTTAATGGGTGGATACCCATCAGGTTAACCCATAGGGGATAATGGGAACCCTATTAGTTAACACATCAGGAAGGTTATGGTCCCCAATACACCAAATCAAATTTAGTTTTCTCATCTCCCCATCAGAGTGAAAACGCAAGTCCCAAGAGGAATCAAGGATTTGGTTGAGGAAGGCCATCATACCACATCTCTTTCAGAAACGTGGATCAAAGGAGCACATCCAGGAACATGGATTCAGGTATGACACTGCACCCTTTGATTCATAAATGTGTGTGAGAATCATTAAATTCAAGATCCTAGGATTGATATTTCGCCAATCATAAGGAATTTCTAACACTACTATCTCTATATAAGAATAGAATGTGCTAGCATAATTATTAAAATAGACTGTCATATGCTTAGATACTTGAATTTCTTAAGGACAATTTTGTCATTCGGAAATGAATTTTTAAATACCAATTTTTGTAAAATAGACTGTCTTTCTCCATGCAACTTTTTCTTTTCTCAATACCATATTTTTCAAATTTTCCACATCACACCCTAGACGCACTTTTTTAACCAACCACGTGACTTCTGCATTTCATTGTCCCAAAAAAAATTCAAACTGCACAAGCCTTTTTTCCTATTGTCTCTCTTTGAAAATCACATCTCATTCTCTTTCTCACACACTTTTCTCCTACTCCACCATCTCTTTTGTGTTTACTCACACACTTAAAGATTTGTTTTTTTTCTTCTAACTTCCTTTCAAGTTCTTGCTTTAACTTCCTCATCCTTAAAATTGACAGTGAATTTTATGTTCACAAGTATGATTTCTCATAATAACTTATTTTGAACTTCTTGGTGTTATTTTCAGTATAAATGTTTTTGGTATTATTGATAACATTTTTAGTGAATCAAACTTATTTTTTGTTTTTTTAGTGAACCAAACTTATTTTTTGCTATTTTGTTCTTCAAAGCATACTCTCCTCTAGTCGCCACACAGCGGAGCTACTATCACTGACACCGTCACCAAGCCGTCACAGTTCTCAAGTTAGCCATTTTGATATAACTATCTTACCATTTTAACGTGTAGTTAAACATTTACAAGTGGTTGATTTTAGGTTCTCTTTGTTTTTTAGTTCAAACTTTACTAATACGGTAACATTTTTACCTAACAAGTTTACATTTTTTGGACATTTTTGTTGGGTGAAGCTTATTTTATTATTTTTGAGTTCAAGATAATATTTTTTTGTATAAGATCAAGATAACATATTTTATTGGAGATCAAAGCTACCATGACACATTTTGCACATTTTACACATGTGACTAATATCTTAGTTAGTTTGTTAAGAGTTAGTTAAGTTGCTACTTGTATCACAAGTTATCTTTGTATTGTGAATATAAACACATGACTTGTAATCCTTTAATCAAACAATGAAGATTCACAATATTCGTTTTATGCTTCCGCATTATTTTCGCAATATTTTTATCACCATACACCAGAACTATCATCGCTAGCATCGTCGCCGAGCCGTCACAATACTCAGGTTAGTCATTTTGATATAATCTTCTTATCATTTTTATTATTAGCACTAGGCAAATTTAATCTTCTTATACAGATCATGTATCTATGGTTATATTAGTGTATTTGACATTTTTTCATTCTATAACTTTACTTTTATATTTTTAAGCATGATCGAATGAGTATATGTTCATAGAGTGCAGTACTTATTTGTTGGTCACATTTAAGAAATAAATGTAAACATTATGGAAACGTTCTAACATGGGTGCCAAAGAATTAAATATTCTTTTTACACACTACAAGAAATTTGCTATATACCTACAGATACTTATAGTGACTGCAAATAAAACTGTAGGTATAAATATAATATACCTACGGAGATTAAGAAACCGTAGGTATATGTGTAATATAGCCACAAATATCTAGGTTGGTAACTATATGTATTAGTAGTGGCAGCGGACAAAACCGTAGTTATAGATTTATGTACCTATGAAAGTTAAATAAACCGGAAATATAAGTGTAATATAGCTACAAATGCCTAGGTCGGTAATTATATGTATTAGTGACAATGAATAAAACCGTAGCTATTGTCGCAACCCGATTTAAAATACAAAGAGATGTACGGATTTAAAAATAATGAACAAAAAAGGAATAAAAAGCAAGAATAAATAAAAAATAAAATAAAGTAAAAAAAAATAGAAAGGGGGTAACAGAAGATTACCCCATAATCCCAAAACCAATTTAGAAAAAGGGTTTCCCCATGCCTCCACGCCCAAATCAAAGGGGGAATCTAAAATCCCTAAATCCTCTGCTTCTCTTCTTCTTCATTCATCGGCATCGGCGATCCAGAGAGGCGACAACGGTAAGCCTCAAGGTCACCATGCTTCTTCGTCTCCGGTGGTTTGCAACCGAGAGCGAGACGGCCCTGATTCACGATGGTGGTGGAGGGAGGCAACCGAGAGGCCCTCGATCGTGGAGCTTCAAAGACACTATCCCTTCTTCGTCTTCGGTGGTTCACGATGGTGTGGACTCTCCATTCACGACGGCTTGAAGAACCATTTAGCTGAACATCCAAATTTTTTATTTTTTTGGAAACACAATTTGTATATATTTAGATGAACATTTAAATTGTGTAATTTTTTGGATTATAACACTTTTTATGTCTATGCTATATGTAGTTATGTTCTTTTTAGATGTACACAGTTAACTCAAGACTTTTTTAATTTTAATTATAATGATGTAGAAATGCAACTGTGAGTATGTATGACTCTTTTACTAGCACCAATACTTATAGCAATGGAATAAAACCGTAGGTATAAGAAAAATATATTAATTTATAGTGATGAGCAAATGCAGATGGTATAAGTTTTAGCTTTATACCTATGATAATGACTTTGCGTCACTAAAACCTATAGTGACTGGTAAACTCTGTAGGTATAAAACTTTTAGTGACAAACAAAATCCGAAGGTATAAGTTAACGTTTATACCCATATTCCAGATAGCTGCTGTCACTAAAGTCTATAGTGACAGAGAAAATATGTAGGTATATCGACTTAAATATAACAGACAAAAACATCTGTTTATAAAAGTTTTTTGTGCTATACCTATTGTACCGTTGCTTAAAAAACATGACTAATTGCATGTTTAGTCAGCATTTCGCAAACAAAGATATTGTTTACATAATTTGAATCTGCAATCTTTTAGTGAGTAAGAATCAATCTTAGTGTTTGGTTTGTGATAAAAATGCGAGGCAAATAAATTCTCTTTTATAATCCAAAGGAAGGGAGGAATTAATGTGGTAATGGCTAAGATATCAATGTCACTAAGCTTAGTTGGAAATTGGAGATCTTCCATGGACCATCTGACAGAATAACATCAAACTTGGTGTCTTATCACATTTCCAGTTTTGCTCATTGTAATGGTAGCTTTCTCATCAATTTTTCATTGTGATCTTTGTTGGAATTCATTTTCATAGTTTGAATCACATATTTTGTTTCTTGAAGGTTTTCATTACCAAGTATTTATTTAGAATGTTGAAGAAAAAAATGTAATCATTTATTAAGGCAGTGAAAAAAAGTAAAATTAATTTAAATGTAGTTTGAGCTGAAAATCTATTCGTTCACCTAAAAATTCCCCATTTTAAGTCCTTCAGTGATAGCCTTAAAGGGTTAGTTTGAGAGTTGGATTTTAGAGGGGAAATGAGGGAAAGGGAAGGCTTGGGAGCTATGAAACACGTGTATTTCATGGTTCCCAAGCCTTCCCTTCCCCTCCAAAATCCAACTCCCAAACTAACCCTAAGCATCATAAATCTCCTTTTTCTAGCATCTAAAAAATGTAGCTCCTTCTCTTTTGCAACATTTCTTGAATGGATTATTGCTTATGATAACTTTTATTTGTATGGATAAAAAGGAGTCAATAACAATGACAATCATGAAAATGGTGGAACATTATAAGAAGTATACATTTTGTGATAATATCATTTTATTGCGTTTAATTTCAAATTTGGGAACCAGTTAAGTAAGAACTTAGATACGAAAATGCGGAGACAAAAGCTGTGTATCAACAATGCCCTCACCCATAGAGGAAGACATGGATCTTAAGGTAATTTCCAACATTCCCTATATACATTCTTCCTTCTCATTTCTCCAACTTTCTAATTTTATTTTCAGCCATCTTTCGTTATGCATCCACAATCGGGTTAGTTAGCTCTAACTATATTAGAATCTTCAATCTATTATTTAGTTTTGTTCTATTTTAGATTAGATTACTAGGAATTTGAAGATGAGTCAAGGAATTTGAAGCTTAAATGTGAAATCGTAAGCTGAGAAAAATATAATGGGATCCAATTTTCGTAAATGAAGGTAGAAGAACTTGGATGAAAGATTGCAGATACAACTTTTAAGCACAACATTTCAATTGAATTGAAAACGTGTAATGAAAATGAACTTCCACTAACTTAAGATTTCACACTCTTGCCATTTGCAAAAGTGTATTGGGAGAGTTGAACAAATAATGGTTGTCACAATCTTGCATCTTTTATCCATCTTAATGACCAACATCTATCAATACATGCCAATTTCAAAAGCTACATGAGAAATGGTAGAATCTTAATCATATTATTATAAGAATCAATAACTTTTCTTTATGTAAACTGCAAAATTAGGACAAGAATGAGGTAGAGTAGTGTTTGGCAAAATTCCCTTTAGTGATCTCTAGAGTCCTACAAAATGATTAGTCTAAGATACTATTCATATATTGGACACTCACTTAACTTGACAACTATTATTTATGAGGACACTTTAGTCCTGGATATTATTTCTATTCTACATTTAAAACATTGTTTCATTTATTGCAACTTTACTTCTCTTGCATTATTATTGTGCCACCAACTTTTTTTAAATTTAAGCATGTGACAGATTCTGACACATCTTCCATGCTTCATCACATGGGTGGTGGCTTTTTCACTTCTCGCTCTCTTTAATATCTTATTTTTATATGAATGTTGACAGATTGTGTCTCCAAATCTCTTTCTTATTTTTTACATAAATGTTCATGTTACGACATCACTATAACCAATAATTAGAATATATATAGATATGTCTTCTAATTAATTAGTAATGTTGTTTAGTGATACCCATAAAGTACATGCAAAAGAGAATATCATTTAACATGTCTATTTCTAACGTTATTGTACAAGAGGAAAAAACATTGAGGATATTAAAGACACTTTTCTATGAAAATCACATCGGTAGCTATGAAAAGCCTACAGTTGTACCTTTGCAAAAAAACTTATACAATAACTTCAATTAGAGAAACTAAAGTGCATATGGGTATAACACTTAAACTTTAACATAATTACTCCTATGCATAATGCTTTACCTTCTGACACACTCAACCATCCATTTCTTGCATATCTTTTCTTTATACATTATTTTATTAAGATAATATTCATTTAACCAGATATTTAAATAACACATACTTATTTGTTGGTTTCTTTGAAGGTTAACATGTCTTCTTCTTCTTCTTCATAGCATTTGGAAATAACTAAATCTACTATATTCTTTAATAAAAATTGAAGGGGTTGCGGCTCTTACCAAAATAGTTATCTCATTTGTAATAACATGTTTTATTAACTTAAAAATAATTGTAACACAAAACTGTGTATAGTATATTTGTGAAAAGTATATAGCATGTTACTTAAGCATTTACTTATGGTGGGGATAATTTAGTCATTAGATAATAATAGATATATGATAGGGAAAATAGTAAGTGCACGATTATATCGTCAAGTAATAAAATATCAATTACACGTGGACTGAAAAGTTCCTTTAATTATAACAATTAATTTATACATAACTCAAATTGGGATTAAAAGTGAATTTAGAGCAATTGATCAATTGGCAAGAATAATTATGGAAATAGTAAAAAAGGATTGAAATCTAATTTAAGAAGAGTTCCCAGGATAAGAGTTACTGCTTTTACACTCACAAATCTTTGTTTTGCTCCCTTTCATGAACTTTAAGTTATGAAGATGAATTGCTCTTTGATATGTGTCATCCTCTCTCGAGCTCCGACACGTGTACTTAATTAGTTGCACCTACTCTCGTGGTACAATTATCAACTAAATTCTTTACTTGAATCTTTCTATCCAATCGATTTGTAGCAACCCAATGTGAATTCCAGAAACCCCCGAGAATCCTAAGTCTACTCTCGTGAATTAGGATTCTAGTTTGAATAACTGAATGGTCTGATAGTTGGGTTGTCCTTTCGGTCCTTCCCCACTGTATCTAAGAGGTATAATTTGTTGGTCAGACAACTCAAATCACAACACTCAATGAAATAGAAGTAAGAACAAGTGTTTATTGAATGTAAAAGGGCGTAGTCCCAATCCTAGAAACAAAAGAAATTACTCACTCATGATGAAGAAGAATACCAAATTATAAATTAGAGAATTTTAATGCAAAGTGTGTTCGTTCCTTGAGGGAAAACCCTCATTTATCCTAATTACAAAAGATTGGGCTAAGCCCAACAAAACAAATCTAAAAACATAGGAATAAAATCTACCATCAACGACCGTAGGTGTGGGACACAGCCTGGCCATGGATTGTGGCGCCTTCAATCGGTCTTCGCATAGCATCAACATTGAATTTCATCTTATTGTACCAAATCTCTACTCTTTTTGGCTTCAATCCGTTCAACATACACAACATAGCAAAAAACACCTGCTCAACCCGAACAAAGAGAAACAATAGCTAAAAACAATCTTCAAATCCTAATTATGTCATAAAATGCAAGTTAAATGTAATGCAAACATAACATAATTTCACACTCATCGATGCAATAAAATTATGTTGTCTACATAATATTTTATTACTAAGTGGGTGATATTACAAAAATGGGTTTAGCCACTTAGGTGGTGTTATGTTTTTGCAAGGATAATTTGATCAAAGTAAAAGATGGTTTGAATTTTGTGATAAATGTCATAAACACTACATGTTTACACATGTATGCATTACTACATGCCTTTGAAGAGTAACTTTTCATTTTATTTTCGTGGAAATAATCAAACTTATATGTCTCTCTTTTATGCTACTCAAACTCATCTTTCTCTTATTTCTTCATCTTGAAACTCATCTCTCTTTAATTACCAAACAAAACTCGTCTCTCTTTTCTTTCTCAAAAAACACGATCATTAGTTAAGTAAATCAGACCCTCATTTTTTAAGAGTCTATCATTTTATAATACAAGAGTTTTTGAATGTTCACTATATATGAATGTATCATTTTGTGTTATCTGTGATTTTTTTAAATTATGTCTTTTCATTTTACTCAAAACATGAGAGTCTATGCGTGTGTTCATTGCTATTGTCTAACTTTAAAATTAATTCTTTTAGTTAGAGAATAAGCATAAGTGGATGTAGAGTTGTAGATTTTAGTTATTGCATATGAGTTTTTAATTATAACAAATAAATCAGTGGATTGTACTTTATGATAATAACAAACAAAGCACTACTTGGCTCAATCTAGATAAACTTCAGGTCTGAATTGATTTTAAAGTATTCTACACCCTATCTCATTTTAAATTATATAAACCATATACTTAGAATAAGTATTCTACAACCAGATTCAAGTTTGTTCTATCTTTGGACTATTGCACAACCTATTTTGTTACTTAGCCTAATCTAGTGTTATTCATTATAGAGAAAGTATTATTCTGTCTAATATAGAATTATTCTTTTTACGTAGCATATAAGTTTTATCATTTTGTCTCACCTAGAAAGTATTATTCTGTCGTACCTAAAGTATCATATCATTTCTAAAAAATTACCCCTTTTCTTTATGTTGAATAGGCTTATATTATTTTTCTTAAACTTTATTTATGTTTATGTTTAGTTTAATATCCATGACATATTCAAGTCATTAATGAGTAATGTATTATTAATAAATTTGGAAGGTAGCTCTCACGGTACTAGGAGAGGTAGGACTTCAATGATTTTAAATGTCAAAAAAGAAATTAATTTTTGTCATTGGCTTTGGACACAATCGTGAAAGTAAAATACAAAAAATGCAAAAATGATTAATAAAGTACAGAAACATGTACATATTAATTTAGATATGTTGAAATAATAAGTATTAACCATGTGACATTAAAATTAACGTTAAACTTCATAAAAACAACTATATTAGATTGAAATGTTTTTCCATAATGAGATTATGATTTTCTATTTAATTTTTTGTAGTGGTCAAGTTTGATATTTTTTATGTTTATGTAGTTGTTTATGATTTACTGTGAATAGTGAAATGGGTTTGGGGCCCTATCCAATGGGCAAGGGCCCCTTGGATCTCTGGTTTTTCAGGATATGTGGGGCTATCTACAAAGATGCATGGAGAACTAAAAGCTATCTTCCACGGTCTTACTCAAGCTTGGAATTCTGGATTCTGGAATGTCATTTGTCATTCCGACTCTCTAGAATCTATTTCTCTTATCAAAAGTAGTATTATTCATTGTCACATGAATGCCACTTTAGCATCTGCAATAAAAGAGCTATTGAGCAGAGATTGGACTGTCCTTTTGAAACATGCAGTTTGAAAAATCAAATTTTGGGCGGACTTTTTGGCTAAGCTTGGTGCTTAGGAAGATATTAGTTGCAAAGTGTGGGAGCAGCCTTTGGATGAGTTATTTTCTCTTCTTTCTAAGCACCAGAATGGTTACTTCTATTTAAGGATGTAATCTTGTTTTTGTTCTTTTTATATATAAAAAAATGGATCACAAGATCAAAAAATTTCTTCTTCCTTTCAAATCTCATGTGAGTAAGAAGTCAATGTTAGATTATCGATCTCAATTATTTGTGTTCAAGTCATAAGTGCTTATGTTTATAATAAATTATGGCTGATAGGATTTTTAATGGATATTTTATGGTGTAACGTGTATCAATATTTTATATACGAAAGTTGTAATGATATTAAAAGAGATAAACTAAAAATCATTATTAGGTATGATAAAGGCTATGTCTGATCCTATGCTAGAAGGAAAAGTGATAAATGAGTAGAAAACAAAGTCTTAGTATATTTTTTTGTTAGGCTAAAATTTCAAAATGTATAGTTAAGTTGCACTATATATGTCTTAGTGACTTTACAAAAAGTGAATTCTTGGTATTTGCTAACAAAACCAATTGCTGAGATTTTAGTATACACAAATAACTAAATAACAAGTAGTACTTACTTGCTCAATTTTTTCCTTCTTTTTGTAGACTTGGTAGGATGACTTAAATTATTTTCTTTGAGCTTTAAACTTATAAATTATTGATCTATTAGAATGGAAAAAGACTATAAAGAAGGCTTTGGAATAGGAAAAAAAATCATGTCTTACCATATACATTGTAAAAAACTCAAAACTCATGTTATTAAAAGTGCCAAGTTATTATTATCTATGACAAATGTTAACTCTGCTCTAGCTTTAAAGAAATACAATCTAACTTTGTTATACAAGTATTAATGGCAAACTCAAGTTTAATCTTAATTTTTAATTTTACATTTCTACCACTAACCCATTGAAGTGGTAAAGATTGAGAGTTATAGGTATCTTATGCTATGGAATGTATTATCCTATGCTATAAGAAAAAGTGGATTGAAATTTAAAAAAGCTCATACTTCTCATGTAATTTTATTGTCAAACTAAATATTTAAATATACTTTGATAACTTGGTGATTCTTTAAACTTCCATTTTTACAACTTGCAATTTTAGTGTAGACATGTCAATAAATATCAAATATCAGTTGTATATTTGAACAATGTTGTTTATCTCATTCAATTTTATTACTTAAAATTGTTGATTATGAATTATTTTATATTTATTTATTCTACTATTTTGGCTTACATAAACACAAATTAGAGCATCTCGTGTAATTGTTGATCAAATCTACAACATCACTACAAGGATGAACAATTTCTGCAATCTAGAGCAATAGTTGCATCAACAATTGAGATTGTTGACCAAATCAATGAATATGACATGAGTAAAATTCCAGGTGAATTTTTTTCACTGTCTTTAAATTTTCATTATGTTCCACATGATAGATTTATTAAAATTATATTAATAAATATTCTAATATATGTCTATAGGTTAGGAAAAGGACTACCTAAGTTCATATTCAATTGATATTTATGATGCTAATGAAAGTGAAGAATTCAACATACTAACTCATGGATTTTTAAACTCACTTACAACCTCTGGTCTTCTCAATCATAAGATCAAGTTAAAAAGTGGAACTCCATTACTGTTATTGAGAAATTTAGATATGTATGAAGGATTGTGTGGTTTATAAAGGATGGTCAACCACTAAAGATATCAACAAACGTCGTTTATAAATATATTTTTCAAAATCTCGAAGAGATATTGTACAACTTATTTTACATTGTGTTCCAAACTTTTCTTCATAACAACTATTTATTTATTTAATATAACATATTCAACATCATCTCATTCATGCAAAATACATCACCATCCGTGCGAATACACCAGTATCCTACTAGTGATTATATAAAAGCTAAGGGGACTTTGACTATACCAAAGTATATTTTATGTGTATTCGGTAGTCAATATTGAGAACCAAAGTGAGAATTTGAGAACTGACACTGGTAGTCAATATTGTGGAAAAAGAATTGGCACTGGTAGCCATATGGTGGGTGTCGGATGAGGCTGAAAAAGAGGAAAGGGATAAACTGACTATTGAAATAGCTCTCTGGAATAAAAGTGATTACTTATGTAAGAACTTCATTTTGAATGAGTTTTCTGATGATCTCTATGATTACTACAGCCCATGCAAGTCTGCCAAATTAATTTGGTATGCACTTGAAAAAAATATGATACCAAAGAAGCTGACACTAAAAAGTATGTTGTTAGTTGCTACCTCAAGTATCAGATGACTGATGATAAATCAGTAGAGTCTCAGTCCCACGAGATACGGGAAATAGCTCATGAGATCATATTAGAGGGTATGTCCCTAGACAAGTGGCTGTCATAATTGACAAACTGCCTCCTAGCTGAAAGGACTTCAAAAACCTTATGAGGCATAAGACCAAAGAAATCTTTTTGGAATCTCTGATCACTCGTCTTCACATTGAAGAAGAGGCTCGTAAGTAAGATTAGAGAGAATAGATGTTGATTGTCTCTAACAATAGCACTAAGAAGAAATTATCAGGTGCGATTTTGAAGCCTTTTAGCACTAATTTCAAGAATCAGAACCGCAATGGGGATAAGGCTAAGATCATCAGTCACAACAAGAATTGGAACCCTAAAAAGGTCCAATATGCTAAGCCACCTACTAAGAATGACTTTAGAAACCTATTCACCTACTTCAAGTGCGGCAAACCAGGTCACATGGCACGTAAGTGCAAAAATAAACCAATGGATCGTCCTCCACATGCCAAAATGGTTGATGAACCATTTGTGGATTTATTATTTAAGGACATTATGGTTGGAGGAACTGATGGGTGGTGGGTAGATACTGGCGCATCCCGTCATGTTTGCTATGACCGTGCTATATTCAAAACATACATGAATGTTGATGACAATAAGGTGTTGTTGGGTGACTCCCACACCACTGTTGTTGCTAGAACTGGTGATGTGGAGTCGAAGTTTACATCTAAGAAGACTCTGATTCTCAAAGATGTAATGCACACTCTATAGATGAGGAAGAATCTAGTTCCTAGTTTCTTCTTAATAAGGCTGGTTTTACCCAGACCATAGGAGCAAACTTGTAAACTCTTACTAGGAATGAGGTATTTGTTAGGAAATGGTACGTCACTGATGACATGTTTAACTTAAATATTGATGTTTCTATTAATAAAATTTCAGATTTTGTTTACATGTTGTGTGATTTTAATATTTGGCATTCTAGACTTTGTCATATTAATAAACGTGCAATTTCAAATTTGAGTAGCTTAGGTTCAATTCCAAAGTTATCTAAAAATGATTTTGAAATTTGTGAATCACGCAATCAAGCGAAAATTTCAAAAAATCTCATAAATCAGTAATGCGAGAATATGAGCCTTTAGATTTAATACACTCAGATATGTGAATTATATGGAACGTTAACTAGAAATGGTAAACGTTATTTTATCACTTTTATTGATGACTGTTCTAATTTTACTTATGTATATTCTATGAAAAATAAAAGTGACGCACTTGACATGTTTAAGTTATATGTAACTGAAATAGAAAATCAACTCAACAAGAAAATAAGAAGCTCAAAAGCGATAGAGGCACTGAGTATCACTCTAACATGTTTAATGATTTTTATAAATTAAATGACATTATTCATGAAACAATTGCACCATATTCACCTGAAATGAATGGTAAAGCTGAAAGAAAGAATAGAACATTACCTGAATTAGTTGTAGCTATTATGTTAAGTTGTAGTGCAACACCCTCTTGGCGGGGTGAAATTTTATTAACTATATGTTATGTGCTAAAAAGAGTCCCCAAGGCTAAAAGAAAAACTTCCCCATATGAAATCATTAAGAATAGACAACCAAACTTGTCTTATTTGAGAACACGAGGTTGTTTGGCCTATGTCCGAATACCAGACCCCAAGAGAGTTAAACTCGCAAATAGAGCCTATGAATGTGTATTCATTGGGTATGTTGTAAACAACAAGGCGTACAAGTTTTATGACCTTAACACGAAAGTGATCATTGAGTCTAACGATGCAGACTTCAATTAAATGAAATTTCCTTTTAAATTGAGGAATAGTGGGGGCACAACAACTAGTAACATACTTGTGATTAGCAATAATGATAACAACGATGAGTTAGAAATAGAACATAGAAGAAGTAAAAGAACAAGGACTACTAGAGAGTATGGACCTGATTATATGGTCTATACATTGGAAGAGGATCCATCAACTCTCTAAGAAGCTTTGACTTCTTTGGATGTTGATTTGTGGCAAGAGACCATAAATGATGAAATGGATTCTCTAGAGTCTAACAAGACCTAGCATTTAGTTGACTTGCCTTCTGGTTCCAAACCTATTGGTTGTAAGTGGATATTGCAAAAGAAACTGAAACCTGATGGTATAATGGATAAATACAATGCTCGTCTTGTAGCTAAGGGTTTCAGGCAAAGGGAGTTTGTAGATTTCTTCGACACCTTTGCACCTGTTACTAGAATAACATCCATTAGAGTACCAATTTCGTTCGTTGTGATACATAATTTATTATTACATCAAATGGATGTTAAGACTGGTTTCTTAAATGGTGATTTGGGAGAAGAAATCTATATGGAACAAGCTGAAGGTTTTGCAATACATGTGCAAAAAAAATAAGGTTTGCAAGTTAGATAATTCGTTGTATGGTCTTAAGCAAGCACCTAAGCAGTAGCATGAAAAGTTTAACGACTTAATGATCTCAAATGAGTTTAAGGTGAATGAAAGTGACAAATGCATTTATTACAAATCAAAAAATGACATTTGCACTATCATATGTCTTTTTGTAGACGACCTACTCATATTTGGTTCTGAAATTCACGTTGTGAATAATGTGAAATCATTATTGTGTAACAACTTTGATATGAAAGACCTTTGAGAGGCAAGTGTAATCCTTGGTATAAAAATGAGTAGGTCAAAAGAAGAAATTTCTTTGGATCAATCTCACTATGTGGAAAAGATCTTAAAGAAATATAAATACTTTGACTGTAAACCTACTAGCACACCATATGATCCAAGTGTAAAACGTTTTAAGAACACTGGTGAAGGTGTAAGGCAAGGTGAGTATGCTAGCATCATTGGTAGCCTTCGGTATCCCACTAATTGCACTAGACCCGACATTGCCTATATTGTGTGATTTTTATCCAGGTTTACCAGTAAACCTAGTATGGAGCATTGGCATGCTATAGAAAGGGTAATGAGATACCTTAAGAAAACAATAAATCTTGGATTACATTACCAAAGGTTTTCAGCTATCCTAGAAGGATTCAGCGATGCTGATTGGAACACTCTTTCAAATGATTCCAAAACAACTAGTGACTATATATTTAGCATAGCTAGTGGGGCTATTTCTTGGAAGTCAAAGAAACAAACTATTTTGGCTCAATCCACTATGGACGCTGAGATGATAGCACTAGCAACAACTAGTGAAGAAGCAAGTTGGCTGAGAAGCTTGCTTGTAGAGATTTCCCTATGATAGTACCGCGACTATTGCACCGTAGCTATTGCAAAAGTTGAGAACCGTTTTTATAATGGTAAGAAACGACAAATTCGTCGTAAGCATAGCACTATTAGAGAGTTACTCTCTACAGGAGCTGTTAAAGTGGATCATGTACACACCGAGAATAACTTAGTAGATCCTTTAATGAAAAGACTAGCTAGAGAGAAAGTCCATAATAGTTCACATAGTATGAGACTATTGCCCTTAGAACGAGGATCACTCATGATGGTAACCCAACCTAACTGACTGGAGATTCCAAGAAATAGGTTCAATGGGTAATAACAAGTCATGAAATGATATGAGAATGAACATGCTATAAAATTATGAGAAACATGACTCCTGCAGCATATGTAAGGATGAGTTAAACTCTTAATGAGATCTATACTCTAATAGGAGTGAAGTACCTAGGCTACAGGAGTACTTTTAATAGATGTACCTATGTGAATGTGGAAGTGGGGCTGCTTCCTACCCAACACGATGCGCCAGTGCTGATGCCTCTGACCGAGAGGTGTGAATCTTTTGATGCGTCATGACTCCATGTCTGACCGAGTCTGTTGGGCCAAAGTGATGTGCCACGCCTAAGTCTCTAACCGAGTCTGCTTGGCCAAAGTGATGTGCCACGCTAAGGGTTAGTTTGAGAGTTGGATTTTGGAGGGGGAATAAAGGAAAGGGAAGGCTTGGGAGCCATGAAATACACTTGTGAGATGACTCCCAAGTTTTCCTTTTTCCTTCCTTCCCCTCTAAAATCCAACTCCCAAACAAACCCTGACCGATGTTGCTAGGTCAAGATGATGCGATAGCTTGACCAAGGTGCTCAAGCCTCTGACTGGATCAGCTAAACCAGGATGAGAATATACTACGCCATTCTGCAACAACCTGCAAGAAGAATTTGGCTTATGAGAACATATCAATTTTAACATGAATAGATAGGATGTGCATCTCATTTATTATTGGTTTGGATTCTGTCTAAACTAAGAGATAGGTATATGAAATAGGATTAAATACGCTATATTATTTGTCTGATACTTATTATTGATCATTAAACAAAAGAGAGATATGGGCCATAAATAATGTACTAATAATATAAACTCTATAACTAATGCATCTTGCATATATAGTGGGGTGAAAATCAAATAATGAAATGATATTTCACTACTTCATCTTCAAACAAGCACCTGGTATTATTAAGTCTTCAACTTCATCAAATTCTATTGAGTTTTCTACTCTTTCAAATTCTATAGTGTCTTCAACTCTTCCAAATCCATTGAGTATTTTACTTTTTACAAAGAATATTGTTTAAAACTAGTTTGAATAATTAATGTACTGTAATAAATTACAAGGGGAAACAGAAAAAAAAATGTCACACTTCTTCATTCCCTACAATAATATATAATATGGAATAAATGTAAAGTATAGATGAACCAATTGAATAGAAATAGATGAAATATTTGTTATTAGTGAAGTTTTTTATGGTAAATAATGTATTGGGAACATTGTTGGACCATCATTAGAGAAAGGATTATCTAATAAAAGTATTAGACTAAATTTAGATGGGAAATTGGATTTGTATATGGATTAACGCATCTGAAAGAGATAATTATTCGTCTTTGCTCTACTGGATTCAATAATTGATTATTTATTATGAATGAGATTTGGTCGGATGATCGGAGCTGAATGCCCGGTTGAAGTGCCTTCTCCTGAATCTGATCGGTGCAGAGTCTGAACCTACTTAGGGAGGTACCTGAAAAGGTTCTCCGACGATCAAATCAGTATGAGACTTAGAGGAAGTGTTGAAGAACAAGTGAGAGTAAATGCAAGCAATAAATGAATGAGTAAGTGAGATATGAATGTGTGAGTGAGAGAGTTAATGAATGAATGAATGAATGAATGAGATAGATATACTTCCTCTAAGGAGACACCCCCTATTTATAGTAATAGAGATTGGTGACGTAACATCTGTCCACTAGTTGATAGTGATTTGCAGTAGGTGTTGTAGGCATATAATATGCATGTCCTTGCAGTATAGTAGGTCTGTTCTTGACTGCACTGTTAGAGGTACATGCTGGCTTTGCATGCGGCGTGACATTGTCTAGTTGGAGATGCATTATATGAAGTGTGAGAGGTAATCATGATGCTTACTATGGAGTGACGCAAGCCCCCAAGTTGTGCTTGCTCGGCCTCCGGTTGGTCAGGAAGGATCCTATCCCAAGTGGGTGAGGTACGTAGTTGATTGGGATGGAACAGTTAAGTACCGATTATCTATGATACTACTAGCGGAGAATCACTACTGATGGCGATCTTTTCAGCGCTGACATCCCTTGCTAGCTGCAAACCAGTTATGCATGCTTCATATACAGCCTAATTGTTTGATGTTGAGAAGATGAAAGTTAGAGAATGCTCAATGGTCACCTCGTGACCATTATCCAACAATATCTCGACTCCGCTTCCTTTTGGGTTGGATGATCCATCCACGTAGATGATCCAATCCTCCCCTTGATTATCTGGTAGGAGTTGACTATTAATGGTTGTCAAGGGTTCATATCGGATATCAAATTGCGACAACTTGATGAACGAGGAGATCATTCGGCCGGCCAGTTCCGGCTTATGCAGAATATTCTTTATGGGTGGGTTAGTCCGCACCACTGTAGGATGAGACTGAAAATATTGCCGCAAGCACCCGATGGCCACTAGGAGGGCATATGCTACCTTTTCCAACTGCTGATATCTAAGTTATGGACCTTGTAGTGGTTTGCTTGTGAAATAAATCAAGCTTTGTCCTTCCTCAGTTTCTCGGATAAGAGTGGCGGCCACGGCCTCATCTGCTACTGCCATGTGAACATTTAGCACCATATCGGATGCTGGTCTAGTGAGAATTGCAAGAATAGCCAGATATTGCTTGAAGACCTGAAAGGCTTTTTTGCAATACTTTGTCCATTCAAATTTCATGTTTTTTTTGAATAACTAGAAGAATGTGAGAGAGTGTTTGGCAGCTTTTGGGAGGAACCTGGACAAGGCCGTCAACCGTCCATCAGTTTTTGAACTTCTTTTATTGACCGTGGCCTTCTGATATCGATGATGGCTTGGCATTTGGCAGGATTAGCCTTTATTCTATAAGTATTAGATGTCAACTAAGAGGGGGGTGAATTAGTTGATGGAAGAAATGGTCAATTTATCTACTAAGATATCAAAGTGTTTGTGCAGCAAAAAATAGTTGCATAAATCAACCAAGTTAAAACCAAAATGAAAACACAAGAAGAAAGTAGAAGAAGAGTACACAAAGAATTTTATACTGGTTCACCTTCTTGTTCATTGAAGGTTACATCCAATACTCTTGTCACACAAGAGATATTTCTACTAGATACTTTGAGTTGCAATTACAATTTCTCTCTATGAGACCCTTGTATCTTAAACACTCACAAATATCTACCCTTGTAAAACAACCTTTCCAAGTTAACTCTTTTCCTTTTCTCACCATACCCTTGTGATGATAAGTATTACAACAAGATGAAGAATGAAATTAATGGCAGGATTGTCTTTATAAGTATTTAACAATTGCTATTACTTGCAGTCCTTTTGCTCTAAATATAATTAGTAAAAAATTCTCTAATATGTTTAAAACTTTAGAACCTAGCACTAGAAGCAACTTTAGGAAAATCTGAAAGTTTAGAATCAAAGTTGCAAGAGAGTGCAAAAAATTGTTTAACTAAGTTGTGAAAATTTTGTGTATCAATTGTTATTTTGAATTGGATGTTTCAATGCCTTTAAATAGGCTTCCAATCAACCATGGTACCTTTCCATGAATATGGACCCGATTGGAATGAAACTCATTCACTTTGAACGAAAATTGTTCATTTAGATTTGAAAATCTGGTTTCCAACAACTATGTGTAATCGACTACCACGATCAAAACTTGTTGTCCAAAGTAGCAATCAATTAATTCAATCAATTAAGCGAGTACTCAGGTCAGTTATGCTTTGTAACTATTTTCTTAGTCAGGTAACCTATTACATAGTTCTAGTAATCTGTTACCAACTATCATAGAGTTCAGGTAACTTGTTACCCATATCTACTAACTTGTTAATCAGGTCAAGTAACTTGTTACTTAGCATTTTGACATGGTTTCAAGACTTATCCAATTCTTTTAAAAATAGTTTTGAATTCTTTGAGCATTGCTACTAAATATAAATTGAGCGTAAGGATAGTAGTACTTATTAAAGACTTAATCTATAATTTCCTTGAAGTTTGAAACTTCTATGTTTTCATAGTCTTCTTCATTTTTCTTATTTTTGTGATCTTCGTGTCTTCATCAAAACCGTGTCAAGGTCAGGAACAAGATCTTATTCATAATCTCCCCCTTTTTGATGATGGTAAACCAACATCTTTTGAAATTTTGGTTTTTGAATTTTTCCGAAATTCGGCATACGTCATAACAAAATATATATATATATATA
>NC_032012.1:17581741-17590295 GCF_001865875.1 Lupinus angustifolius
ATATCAAAGGGTAACAACATATAAATTTGACTTGATTAGAAAGTCAAGTTCTAAATATTTTTTTTAATGGGCAGTATAAATTTGAGTTAAATCCAATGCTATAAGATAATGAAATAAATATGACATATCATAGCATTCAAACATTTAAAGTAAATAGTTCATTCATGACCAAAAAGTTAAGATAAAATAATCAACCATAATCCAGCAAGCTAAAATACAAAAATAAAAAAAAAAAACAACTAACTAAGCAAAATCCTAGACCACTACTCTTAAGAATCTGGATCAGTCTGCTTAGCATCCTTTGATAAATATCGAAGTTCTTCTTGGACTTGATGGTTCACAATATCAAGAGCATCTATCCTTGCAGTGATGTAGCCTCGAAGAAAGGCAACTCATCCATGAACATCTAAGTCACACTGAATTCCCAATTCTACAATCGTCTATATGTATGGTATATTACCGCAAATGGAACATAAAGTTCTGAAGTCTATGGCAATATCTTTGCCTTTGACAAATAAGAATATTTTATTCTTCTTGAAGGTTAAACTGCAGTAAAATACCCTTACAAGTTCAAGGTAATAGGCACAATGCATTTCACAAAACTCAAAGAGTCTTTGTTACTTAAAGAGGGTAGGGAAAATTAAATCTTCATTCTCAAAAGAGCTTAACATACCATACTTAGGAGTAAAATTGGTCTTTGTAGAAAATGTTCGTTGAAGACTTTGCATTGTTCCTTGTTAGCAAGAAGTCGTGCCAAATCCAATGTGTTGATCTCATCAAAGGTTGGTTGCCTTCCTCGAGTCACATTGGTGCGTTGGTTTTTGGTTGTAAAGGATGAAGCGATGAAATTGAGTTTTTTTTAATTAAATCTAGGTTTTGGAATATTGGTGATTGCCAGTTTTTGACTTAGGTCACTAGACACGAAAATGATGATTGGAAATTGTTTAGAATTGAAAATATGATATGAATGGACTCAAAAATTACTCAAAACAGTTGAGAATGGTGGTTTTTGAAGTTGGGGGGGGGGGGTTACCACGACTATCGAGAGAGCTATCGATTACTTAAACTCATTGTCTAGGCCAATAATCGATTAGTTGAAGTTGTAATTGATTGTATTGACCATGTTTTGAATATTTAGGATATTTGATGTCTTGTAATCGATTACCCTATTATAATAATGGATTACACACTCCAAAATAGTAAAAATTAACTTATTGAAAGCATATAAAAGTTCAAGTAGGCATGAGATACATATGATGAAGCACATAAATTCAAAATATATAAACATGTTAAGGATAAATATGCTTCATCAAGAATGTCTAATTCTCGTCTAATTTTATAAAAATGTTCTTTAGCTAAAGGTTTAGCAAAGATGTCTGCTAATTGGTTATGTGTATCAACAAATTCCAAAAGTACATCTTTCTTTTGAACATGGTCCCTAAGGAAGTGATGTCTTATATCTATATGTTTGGTTTGGGAATGCATAATCGGATTCTTTGTGAGGTTTATAGCACTAATGTTATCACACCCTAAGGGAATGCACCCTAAGTCTAATCCATAATTTCATAATTGTTGCTTAAACCATAATACTTGGGCATAATAACTTCTTGATGTTATGTATTCTGCCTCAGTGGTACTTAGAGCAACATAGACTTGCTTTTTACAAGACCATGAGACTAGAGCATTTCTGAGAATGTGACAAGTACCACTTGTACTTTTTTTCCCAGTTTTGCATCCAACAAAATATGAATCCAAATATTCCACCAAGTCACATAGACTTCCTTTTGGATACCATAGTCCTACATCAAGTGTGCCTTTAAGATATTTTAATATCTTTTTCACAGTAATAAGATGTGACTCTTTGGGCTTTGATTGATAACATGCACAAAGACAAACACTAAACATAATACCAAGTTTACTTGCACTAAGATAAATAAGGAAACCAATCATACCTCGATACTTAGAGATGTCAATACATTTTTCAGTCTCATCAGCATCTATCTATGCAGATCCCTACAATATTTAGACTAACAAAAAAAGATGTAATCATTGATTTGTTTGATTTCTAGTCCAAGAAAGTAGTTAAACTTTCCCATCATGGACATCTCAAACTCCCCTTGCATCATTTTATCAAACTCACTACACAAAAGATCACTAGTAAAACCAAAATTGATATCATCAACATAGATTTGAACAAGTAGAGTATGATGATCAATTTTCTTAATGAACAATGTAGTATTGATCTTTCCTTTAGTAAAGCTTTTATCAAGTAAGAAGTTTGTTAAACAGTCATACCAAGTACGAGGAGATTGCTTTAAGCCATAGAAAGTTGTCTTAAGTTTATAGACATGAGAGGGAAATTTGTAGTCTTCAAAACCAGGAGGTTGTTCGACATACACCACCTGCTGAGTATAACCATTTAAAAATCTACTCTTTACGTGCATTTCATATAACTGAAAATCCAAAGAACATGTATATACAAGCAATAGCCTGGTGGCTTCACGTCTAGCAACCAGAGCGAAGATTTCATCGAAGTCTATACCTTCTTCCTGGTTGTACCCTTGGGTTACTATTCTTGCTTTATTTCTTACAATAATACCATTTTCATCTTACTTATATCAAAAGACCCAACGTGTTCCTATAACATGTTTATCCTTAGGTCTAGGAACAAGTTCTCAAACTTCGTTTCTCTCAAACTTTGTTTCTCTCAAACTAGTTAATTTCTTCTTGCATAGCAAGGATCTAGTGTTCATCCTCGATTGAATCATCAATATTGGATGGTTCCACTTGAGAAACAAATGCCATGTTTAGACAAGCATCATTCAATTTTAGGCAAGTATTAACTCCCTTACTTATGTCACCAATGATGTTGTCAATAAGATGATATCGATGGGATCTCCATTCTGTAGGAAAATCAGAATGAATATGCTCTTCTTGTAATGGTAAAACATCATCTATTTTCAAATGCCCTATGTTGGTTGTAACATCACTAATGAGATTTTCCAATGAGGAACTAGGAAAGTCATCATCATCAACCATGGATAAGGATGGCAACGGGCAGGACGGGCACATGTAGTAGCTACTCTCTACCCGTTTTAAAATAGGAGAGCATTACCCATACCCGCCCCTACCCGTACGGGTACCCGTGTGCGGGTATTCGCGGGTATTTCTGGATACCCGCGGGTACAACGGGTACCCGCGGGTTTCCTATATTATAAATGAATTTTTAATTTTCTACTTGTATTCTGTTTCAAATGAGATGGAACTTAATTATTTTTGTACCTTTTGATTGAATATTTGGCAAAAATGCTAAATTTATTGGTGTTTTTTATTTGTGTGATTTTTTGTCCTCATTTCCTTAACAAAAAGTATATATTTTCTTTGTAAAACATGTGTGTGACTACACATGTAATAATATTTGTAGGGTGTTTCACCATCAAACTCAATAAAATATGTAAACAAAGTAAAAGGAAAAAATGTACCTAATGTAATGAATGTTAGAATAATGTACTTTTTATTTTAATTAAATATAATATATTAATCATGTAAATAACGAGTACCCGCGGGCACAGGTACCAAAATACTTGTACCTGCCCGTATGTACTACGGGTATTTTAAAAACCCGTTTATAAAATCCATTGGTACCCATATGTGACCCGTATGGGTTTTTTTTACCCGCGTGTACCCACATGTGCGGGTTTTTTTTGTCATCCCTAACCATGGATTTTTCTTCCGTAGTTGGAATAGACTCATCAAAAGTTACATGAATGGATTCTTCCATGGTCATGGTTCTCCTATTAAAAATTCTAAAAGCTTTTCTTGTAAGAGAACAACCAAGGAAAATTCCTTATCAACTTTTACATCAAACTTTCCTAAGTAGTCATTACCTTTATTTAGCACATAACATTTGTAGCCAAACAAAATGCAAGTGAGAAATATTTGGTTTTCTACCTTTGAAGAGTTCATATGGGGTTTTCTTTATAAATGGTCTTATTAGAACTCTGATGGAAACATAGCATGTCATACTAACTATATCAGCCCTAAAATATATTGGGAGATTAGTTTCATTCAACATTGTACGTGCTAGTTCCTCCAAAGACCTATTTTTCTTTCTACAACACCATTTTGTTGTGGTGTTCTATGAGTAGAGAAATTGTGAGTGATGCCATTATCATCACAAAATTCTTCAAAAGAAGCATTTTGAAATTATCCCCTATGATCACTTCTTATAGGAGCGATTTTCAAGAATTTTTCATTTTGAACTCTCTTAGCATATTTGCTAAAGGAATTAAACGCCTCATTCTTGTGTACAAAGAATAGAGTCCAAGTGTATCTTAAAATATCGTCTACTATCACAAGAGCGTAGTAGTTACCACCGAAACTTTTGGTCCGAGAGGGGCCAAATAAGTCTATATGTAGTAACTGCAATAGTCTATCAGAAGAAACCATATGCTTTGGTTTAAAATAAAATAAATATTTGTTTACTCTTTTGACAAGCACAACATAGTTTGTCTTAAACAAAATTCATATTGGACAAACCAACAACTAAATCATTCTTGATCAATTTATTCAAATGTTCCATATGTAGATGAGCAATTCTCTTATGCCATAACCATGCATCATGGTCATTTATAGAAAAACAATTAATGGAAAGAGAAGAATCATTTAAAGCAATCATATAGATATTATTTATTCTCTTACCAATAAGTTCAGAGTTTTCGGATACCTTACTATCAATGATGCACTAGTCGGGTAGAATGCCACATGGAACCCTTTGTCACAAAGCTGACTTATACTAAGTAAGTTGTGTTTGAGTCCCTCAACATATAGAACTCCTTCTATTGTAGTAGAATATGGATTCTTGACTCTACCAACTCCAAGAATTCTTCCTTTCCTGTTGTCACCATATGTGACGTAGCATTTGTCTCTTGGAGTAAGGACATAGATCTTTCCATTGTCTCCCATCATATGTTTTGAGCAGCCGCTCTCCAAGTACCATAAATCACTAGCGGTTCCCAAATATTCCTGCAAAACAGGTCAAGTGATATTATATACCCAATTCAGTTTGGGTCCTACAGGATTAGCACCTTTCTCTCCCCATTGAAAACGTCACAATGGTACACCATATTTTCTAATCATGCAAGTATTAGGTATATGCCCATGATTTTGACAATGAGTACAGATGGGTTGATGCTTTTGTATCCTAATTCTAGATTTAGAAACATGATGCATATGAATACTTTGTTTTTTAAAATTTATTTTTATAGACACTTCCTTTTTCTTATATAAAGAAGGTTTGGAAAAACTGAGACCTCTAAGGTTGGAGTGTCTTTGCATTTTCAGCATGTTATCCAAGTTTATAATACTCTTGTTTAAACTATTGGGTTCAAGACTCAAAGTAGAAATTTTATTTTCAAGAGTAATACACTTTGGACTACAAGAAGAAGAAGGTTTATTTCGGAATGTGTTAATCTCATTCTTTTGTTTAAAAAACGATTTTAGTGAGTTTGATATATTCACTATGCAATTCATTAAAAGCCTTTTGTAATTCAAAAAATGATGGCTTATCAAAGGTTCAGTTTCACTCACCTCCTCATCATCATAATGATGAGACGCCATTAGAGAGTGATGATTTTGCTCTTCCTTTTCGGGTTCCGGAGTGGAACTTGTGTCATTATCCTCTCATGCATTGTAAGTCTGTCTACCGGTCTTCTTTTCAGGTTTTGCCTTGAAAGGATTTTTCTTTAGTGTAGGACAGTCCATCTTCATGTGACCATGTTTTCCACATTCAAAACAATTAAAGTTTTGATTTGATGTGGAAACTTCATTGCTCTTAGTCAATCTTTTTTATTGTCCAGAGTTACCACCTTTGTTTCTTTTAAGAAACTTGCTTAACTTCTTCACCGGCATGCTTTAAGAGAAATATCATCTTCCGAGGATTCATACACATCTTCTTTTTCTTTAAGAGAAATATCATTTCTCTTCTTCTCTTGTTACTCATGTTATTCAAGCTGACTTAGTTCTAACTCATGTTCTCGCAACTTTCCAGAGAGAGCAGCCAAATATATCTTTGATAGACTTCTCTTTTTTGAGATGGTTGTCACCTTGGGTTGCTATTGTCTTGTAAATGATCTTAGAACTTTCAAGTTCAAGTCACTATTTGATAGTACCTTAACAAGTGGAATCAGATGATTTGTGAGGTGGGTAAATCTTTTTCGGAGATCTATTATTTTCTTTCCAGGCTTCATGTGAAACATTTTATACTCTTGGGAGAGGGTATTAAGTCTTGACCTTTTCACCTTCTTAGTTCCTTCATGAGTGGTTTCTATAGTATTCTACATCTCCTTAGCGGATTTGCAATTTGATACCTAGGGCTGAAGTGAAAATGTTTTTGGCTTTGAGATCATACTGCTCTTTCATTTTACCTTCATCATTTCAAGAGGATTTTGGCTTGACTTTCCTATAATATTAGCAAAAGTGAAAGGTTCATAGGGTCCTTCCTCAATCGCACTCCTTATATTCAGGTATTGCGCCATTATAAATATTCTCATCCTGATTTTCCAGAAATCATAGCATTCTCCAATAAAGTTTGCAGGGTGATTGATGTTGGAACCTTCTCCCAAAAATGATCTAGAAGTCATTTATGAAATAGGATCGTTTTGGGAGTAATTTACCCTAAAAAGCTTTGGTGCCAATTGTAAGTATTAGATGAAAACTAAGAGGGGGTGAATTAGTTGATGAGAGAAATGATCGATTTTTCTGCTGAGATATCAAAGTGTTTGTGCAACGGAAAATAGTTGCAGAAATCAACAGTTAAAACCAAAATGAAAGCACAAGAAAATAGTAGAAGAAGAGTACACATAGAATTTTATACTGGTTCACCTTCTTGTCCACCGAAGGTTACAATATCAAAGTGTTTGTGCAACGGAAAATAGTTGCAGAAATCAACAGTTAAAACCAAAATGAAAGCACAAGAAAATAGTAGAAGAAGAGTACACATAGAATTTTATACTGGTTCACCTTCTTGTCCACCGAAGGTTACATCCAGTACTCTTGTCACACAAGAGATTTTTCACTAGATACTTTGAGTTGTAATTACAATTTCTCTCCCTGATACCCTTTTACTTTACACACTCACAAATATCTACCCATAGAAAACAACATTTTCAAGTTAACTTTTTTCCTTTTCTCACCGCAACCTTTTGATGACAAGCATTACAACAAGATAAAAAATGAAATGAATGGCAGGATTGCCTTTACTAGTATTTGACAATTGCTATTACTTGCGATCTTCTTGCTCTCAATATATTTAGTAAACAATGCTCTAATATGTTTGAAAACTTTAGAACTTAACACTTGAAGCAACTTCAGAGAAATCTGAAAGTTTAGTATCAAAGTGCAAGAGAGTGTAGAAAATTGTTTAACTAAGTTGTGAAAATTGTGTGTATCAATTGTTATTTTGAATTGGATGTTTCAATGCCTTTAAATATGCTTCCAATCAGTCAGTGTACCATTCCATGAATATGTGGTACGATTGGAATGAAACTCATTCACTTTGGACGAAAACTATTCATTTAGATTTGAAAATATGGTTTCCATCAGCTTTGTGTAATCGATTACCACGACAGTGTAGTGGATTACCAAAACTTGTTGTCCAAAGTGGTAATCAATTAATTAAATCGGTTACTCAGTGTCAGTTATGCTTTGTAACTATTTTCTTAGTCAAGTAACATGTTACGTAGTTCCAGTAACATGTTACCAACTGTCATATAGTTCAGGTAACATGTTACCCAGAACTAGTAACCTGTTACTCAGGTTAAGTAACTTGTTATTTAGTATTTTGACATTGTTTCAAGACTTATCCAATTCTTTTAAAAATAGTTTTGAATTCTATGAGCACTACTACTAAATATAAATTGAGTGTAAGGATAGAAGTACCTATTGAAGACTTAATCTGTAATTTCCTTGAAGCATGAAACTTATATGTCTTCATAGTCTTCTTCCTTTTTCTTCCTTTTGTGATTTTCGTGTCTTCATCAAAACCGTGTCAAGATCAGGAGCAAGATCTTCACATGTTCTTCAGCTAGTCAATAGGAAACCAGGAACTTCCCGGCTTCCACCCTGAACGTGCACTTCTTGGGGTTTAGCCGCATATTGTGAAAGTGCGCATGTCAAGAGGAACACTTTGGAAAGATCTCTCATTATATGTCATGGTTTTGATGAGGACAACTTGTGCTAATAAGAGCTTGAAGATCATCAACAAATCAACTTGCTTAAGTCTTTTGATTGGTACTAGACTTAGACTAGCGACTAGTTTAGGTTGAGTCTAAGGCTTAGGTCACCTAACACATGTCTCATATGCATAAATCTTTTAAATCATTTCATCTTTGAGATATGTCATTCATAATATGTTCATGCATCACATAAATACATGTATATGTGCATCCTAGGCATAAACTTAGTGTTAAACATGTATGAATCAAGTGCATAACATATTTGAGTTTTTATAATTGAAAATACATATGAAAATATGTTGTTAATCGATTAAGGCATA
>NC_032012.1:17590395-17590834 GCF_001865875.1 Lupinus angustifolius
GGTGTTGTACCACCTAATATATTGAGTTGTATCTTTATTTTGCTTAGATTTCTTGATAAGAAAGAACAAGGTTCTTGGCTGGGCCTACGCCGAAAGAAAGGTTTTCTTTGTCGGTAGGAAGGGAGTCAAACCATAGAATAAGGTTCTTTATTTTCTTGTGAATGTCTAAGTGTTGTAATTGGAAGAAGTGCTTGTAAAACATTGATTCAATTATAGTGAAGAAAATCTCCCAGATCAGCCGGGAGGCCTGGATGTAGTTTGCAAGTGGACACGCAAACGAACCAGGATAAAAATCGTGTTGCAGGATTTCTTCTCTCTCTCTTTCTTTCTCTCTTTATTGCATTTAATTGGTTAACTTGTATAGTAGAATTAATTGCTATATTCTATATCTGTGCTATACTGTTAATACTCTGATAAAATTGTAAGCTCTGTGTATTCA
>NC_032012.1:17590934-17593780 GCF_001865875.1 Lupinus angustifolius
TGCATGAGTCCTAAAAAGTTGAAACCGTTCTGCTAGCTGAAAATCACTTTTTACCGTGTTTAATCGATTAAACACTTAGTGTTAATCGATTACCTGGGCATCAGTTTTTGAAAAATCAAATTTTACATGAGCTTAATCGATTAAAATCAGCATTTTAAAGGCAGACACCATCTCGGTTTTACACTTTTTTCGGCATTTTCTCCACCTCTTTTTCGCTTTGAGTCTCTGAATCTGTAACTCAACTGATCCAAGTGCACTAAGGTAGGAAAAACCTCATCCTAACCCTCTCAAACCATCAAGAAATCTCACTTTATCATCCTCATTCCACTACATTCCCAATTTTCCACCAAATTAAACCCTAGGTTAGGTTTGCCTAATCCTTCTCTGCTCATTCAACATCAATTCGGGTTCTACAAATACAATGGAGCAAGGTCGCACAAAAAGGGTCAAAACTACAGGAAACCGTGTACGAAGAACGGAAGTCGGCTCAACATCCACTCGGGACCACGGTGACCAATACTACTCACTTATCTTGCAAGAAACTCGTTTGGCAAAATTCCAAGGACGCAAACCCACTTACGTAAGGTATATCGATTTAACCTGGTTGGCGGAACAGAACTTTAGTTTTCTGCATGATATGGAGGCTCAGGGAGTCATTTAATTTCTGGAATTAAAGGGACAAGTTTACCCTGCTCTAGTTAGGGAATTTTATGCGAATTTCAGATATAAGGATGGAAGATACTGGTCTATGATTTCTGGTAAATTGTTTGAGATTAATGATGAACAGTTTATGAATGTCGGTGGTTTGTCATCTTCAGGTTATGGAATATGAGATTGCTCCTGGGTTAAGGATAACTTTGATCCTACTGAGGTTTATAAGTCATTCCTTCGAGGTCCTCACTTGTATATTCCGGGTCAACTGACCAAAGCTGGGTCATTCTCTAAACTTTTATAATGGAATCTATATGACAATGTATGGTAAAAAATCTTGAGAATATCCAAGATATGAAAAATATGAATGTTATGCCACATGGGTCAGAATTCCAGCATTTATACCAAACATGCTGATATTGCTATTAATGAATTATTCATTCACTTAATCGATTAACGGGCTATTAAAAATTAGTTTTCTATTACGTCTTAATCGATTATACAATGTCTTAATCTATTAACATACCAACAAAATCAGATTGGTTAGCTTCTGTAACTATTGATAATCGATTACACATTATCCTTAATCGATTATGTTGATTGAAAATATTTTTCTTGATGTACGGTAAACTACCTATATGGTATGAACATGCTATACATAGTTTTTCAAATATAATACCTTTAATGCATAAGACTATGTATATGAATGCATGAGCCTACTTATGATATTATATCTAGATGTGATGTCTAAATTTTAATCTTGTTTATGTTAAGGCTCTTGTGAGACACCACCTAGGTTTACCTAACCTAGACTTGATCTAAGGCAAACATCCTAAGACTTCTAACAAAAAGTAAGGCTTACAATGTTCTAAGTCTATAGTTGTAACCCTTGAGTCTTCGGCTTTTATTTGTTGTACGATTTTCAAGCTTAATTCTATGTTTATTGTCTTCATCAAAATTTAGGTTAGCATGAAATGTACAAGGTTAGACTCTTTGCGCTTTCAATATCCATATGTATAATATCAAAAGCATGCTCACATCTATTCATGTTATGTGGGAAAGGAAGTCTATCATGTTTCTCTAGATGAAAATAATCACAAACTTTAGCAGCATTAAATTTGACATATGAACATGTTTTTCAAATTGAATTCAAAGTAACTATTTATGGATGTCTCGATTTCAAGTGCCACAAATCAAGGAAATGAATTGTTTGCATAGTATTTACATTCTGAATACTACTTATCCTATCACTATATATTCTTCTAAGCACATGCAATCCATTTCTCACTTTAGCATGTCCAATCATCCTCAAGAAAATCATATCATGAATGGAGCAATTGCAACTATCAAAGATTAGCTTACAATGTTAGTAAGTTTATGAATTGAAAGTAATGGAATTGTGGCACATATAGCACATTATGTAGAAACCATCCCTTTGTCCAACTCTACCTTACAAGAAACCACCCCTTTGTCCACTAACCATGTGTGCCCTTTGTCCATTCGATTTTTAGAATCAGGTAACTCTACCATTGGATTCTTGATCTCCATTCTTAGTGGTTCCATAAGCAAGATTTGTGTTTTTGTAGTGTTGAATTCATTATTTAAGCCTTTTAAAAAACATATTACATACTCATTTTTGAAAGTGCGCATGTCAAGAGGAGCACTTTGGAAAGCTCTCTCATTATATGTCATGGTTTTGATGAGGACAACTTGTGCTAATAAGAGCTTGAAGATCATCAACAAATCAACATGCTTAAGTCTTTTGATTGGTACTAGACTTAGACTAGAGAGTAGTTTAGGTTGAGTCTAAGGCTTAGGTAAACTTAACACATGTGTCATATGCATAAAACTTTAAATCATTTCATCTTTGAGATATGTCATTTATAATATGTTCATGCATCACATAAATACATGTATCTGTGCATCCTAGGCATAAACTTAGTGTTAAACATGTATGAATCAAGTGCATAACATATTTGAGTTTTTGTAATTGAAAATAGATATGAAAATATGTTGTTAATCGATTAAGGCATGCGTTAATCGATTAACCTAACTTTTTGAAAAGCTGTTGAAACTGAAAAACTTGGAAAACAGACCCAGTTACGTTTTTAAACAACGTTAATCGATTAACCAAGGTATTAATCGATTAACTGGGCTGCAGAACTGATTCTTTATAAACTGCATTTTCAGAACTG
>NC_032012.1:17593880-17594310 GCF_001865875.1 Lupinus angustifolius
ATCGATTAAGGCATGAGTTAATCGATTAACCTAACTTTTTGAAAAGCTGTTGAAACTGAAAAACTTGGAAAACAGAATCAGTTACGTTTTTAAACAACGTTAATCGATTAACCAAGGTCTTAATCGATTAACTGGGCTGCAGAACTGATTCTTTATAAACTGCGTTTTCAGAACTGATGTCATAACTTGCATGTTGCATTTTTTAGAGAGTTAGAGCATATTTCGTGATAATTGTTGCATCTAGTTGATATTGCATTTGTGAGTTTAGAAAGGAGAGAATTCTATGCTTCAGGATTGAGTGGCATTTCATGATATATTTTTCATCATTTCATCTCACATGTTCATGCATTATTTGATGCTTTTGTGAACTTTTTTTGCATTCTGTAAATTCTGTTTTTCAACTAATACATTGTCATATTGCATGAGATTT
>NC_032012.1:17594410-17603331 GCF_001865875.1 Lupinus angustifolius
TTTGTAATTGCTTGAGTTTACTCTATAGTTTTGTTGTGAAAAATCGTTGTAACATTGGGAATCTCGAGGTGTCGTACCACCTAAGAGATTGAGTTGTATCTTCATTTTGCTTAGAGTTCTTGATAAGAAAGAACAAGGTTCTTGGCTGGGGCTACGCCGAAAGAAAGGTTTTCTTTGGCGGTAGGAAGGGAGTCAAACCATAGAATAAGGTTCTTTATTTTCTTGTGAATGTCTAAGTGTGTAATTGGAAGAAGTGCTTGTAAAACATTGATTCAATTATAGTGAAGATAATCTCCCAGATCAGCCGGGAGGCCTGGATGTAGTTTGCAAGTGGACACGCAAACGAACTAGGATAAAAATCGTGTTGCAGGATTTTTTCTCTCTCTCTCTTTCTCTCTTTATTGCATTTAATTGGTTAACTTGTATAGTATATTTAATTGCTATATTTTGTCTCTGTGCTATACTGTTAATACTCCGATAAAATTGTAAGCTCTGTGTATTCATTTGAATACCGGTTAATTGTCGTGCAAGAAACCGAATCTGTTTGAGCTTGATGTTCTGTTTTAATCGATTAAGTCAATTGCGTTAATCGATTATCTCTATTCTTTTAATCGATTAATCTGGGGTAATTCAGCATTAAGTGTTGTTATCGAAAAGCGGATATTCTAACCGCTACACCTATTCAACCCCCCCCCCTTCTAGATGTATTTTAGCCACTGTTACCTAACAATTGTACTTGCGAAGCTATTGAAAAATGTTTTCAATAATGGAGACATGATCCTCCTAGGGAAGGCTTTTGGCGATCATGTCATCCATATATACATCCATGTGTTGCAATATCTGGTCACCAAATACCTTGTTCATCATTCTCTAGTAGGTAGCCCCTGCGTTTTTCAGACCAGATGGCATTAGTGATGAAGGCAGTTTTTTCTTGGTCATGCGGGTACATAAAGATATGATTATAACTCGAATAGGCATCCATGAATTATAGATACTGATAGTCGTATGAATTGTCCACCAAATGATCAATGTTCGGGAGAGGGTATGGATCTTTTGGGCATACTTTATTTAAGCGTGTATAGTCCACACACATCCGCAATTTTCCGGATGATTTTTTAACTAGCACCACGTTTTCCAGCTAGGTGGTGTAAGTGATATCCCGGATGAATCGAGCTTTGAGGAGCTAAGTGGTTTTTTGGGCGACCTCTACTATCCTCTCGACCCCCATCTTCATCCATTTTTGTGCAACCAGTTTTGCCCCCTAGTTAGTTGTCAATCGATGGCACGTATCTGAAGGATTGATCCCTACAATATCGTCAGAAAACCAGGAAGAGGTCCTTGTTACCATATAAACATTTCACCAACCTTGACCTTTGGGTTTCTGAGAGTGTGTTGCTTATGTATACCAATATATCCTTATTATGGTCGAGCTGTAGGGCAGCTTTTCCCCTTCTGGTTGTGGGCAGAGTTTTCCCTCGTCAGCTCGAGCAACTAGCTCAACTAGATGCACCCCCTTGGTCTCTTTGTCAAGGGTGGCCCTCTTCTTGCTTCTTGGCCTGGTCTAAGGCTCATCTACTAGCAACTTCTAGCACCATGTTGATCTCCCCTGACCGTGCATACGCGAAGATTGGAGGAGAGGAACTTCAAGCATAGGTGTGCCATAGAGACCACTACTTCTAGATGATTCAGTGTAGGTCAGCCCAAAATGCTCTGGTGTTGATTAGCATACAATTGCCTATCTTTCAACATGCTTAAAATTGTCCTCAATATATCTTCCTCCTTGTAAACACCCAATTTTGATCGGGGGTAATTTAATTGATAAGTGAAAAATATTTTTGAAGTAAAAATAGGCGGGAAAATAATTTGAAAATGAATTGGGCCTCTTTGACCTAACCAGATTAGGGTTTCCAACCCTAATCTCACTCCCTATAAAACCCAAACTTAGCAAGTAAGGGAGGAAGGGGCAGCAGCAAAATAATTTAAAAAAAAGAGAGAAGGTGGCTAAACCTAATCCTTTTTTAGAAACACTCTCACACTCATCTATAGAAGAGGCAACCTTAGAGAGCAAAGAGGGCAAAACTACTATGTATCTTGAATTGTTGAAGGGTTATTGAGGATTTGTTGCGTGATAAATTTCTTCTTGTGCTAACTTATGGTATCAAAAGGGTAATTTCAACATTCAAACACAAATAGGTACATGCATTTTTGTAGAACAAGTCAATTGGGTTTTAAAGTACAATGTCATTACTTCCTGCACTTGTTAAAAAATCATGACAAGCATTAGAATTGCCTCAACAAATCCCTGATCCATCACGACAAGCGCGAAAACTGCCTCAACAAATTCGTGGTCCATCACGGCAAGCGTGGGAACTGCCTCAACAAATCTATGATTCATCACGGCAAATACGTGAACTACCTCAACAAATCCCTAGTCATCACGGCAAGCGCAGACATGCCTCAACAAATCCCTGGTCCATCACAACAAGCACGAGAATTGCCTCAACAAATCCCTAGTCATCACAGCAAGCGCGGGAAAATCCTCAACAAATCTTTGGTCATCACAACAAGCACGATATCTATCTCAACAAATCTCTGGTCATTCACGGAAAGCGTGGGAACTGCCTCAACAAATTCTTGATCATCCTGGCAAGCATGGAATTGCCTCAACAAATCTCTGGTCTATCACAACAAGTGTGAGAACTGCCTCAACAAACCGCTTGTTCATCATGCCAAGCGCGGGAACTGCCTCAACACATCCCTAGACCACCAGCAGAACCCTGAACTACTTCATCAAATTTTGGTTCTTTCTCAAAGGCTTTTTCTGATCCTTGACAAAATAGCATTCATTTCTTTACTGAATATTTAGCATGTTACCTCTGAAACCTCGGTTTGCTTGCTATCACGTAAACAATAAGTAAAGAGAGACAATTGTGAACACCCATTTTTGTCAAACCCATAAAAAGTCCAAAACTTTTTTAATGAAGAATAATTGAATTCTCAAAAAACATATTATATAAACAAAAATATGTTTTTTTTTAAACAAAATAAAAAAATGCAATTAAAGATAGCTTCTAGAAACTCATAATTTTTTTTCCTAAAAAACAATTAATAAAGTGACTTTATTTTATTTATTTTAATATATTCAAAACTATAATATTAAATTAATAAAAATAATTAAAACTATTTTTGTAGAATTTTTATAATTAGTTTCGGATTTATTAAATAAATAAAATATACTTGGAATATATTTTGGAACCTTCCATTTTAATTTCAGAAAATAAAATAAAAAACTAACACAAAGGAGAGTCAAATCAATTTTATTAAAATCTCTAAACATAAGTGGTCAGGTTTATTTAAGTGAAATTCAAATGGCTTAATTCTAGGGGTCACAAGTGAATTTAGGTTTTAGTATAAATAGAGGTGTTGTGGTATTAGTAAAGGAGAAAAAATAAAAGTGATTAGCCTCAAAATCTATGTAGAAAGATAAAAAAGAGTTTAAAACTATGTGATCCAGTATGGTCAACAACAGAGGACACAACGTGCATCCGTCCTATCCACCATCCAATCTATTTACTTCCACTTTGACCAGACATATGAGTTAGTCATACCGCGACATGCAGGCGAATGTAATTCTTCTCTAGTGGTCTCAACCGTAGCGGATCCATACCCTTCTCCAAGGATTGGATCTTGTACAACCGAATACATTTTAGCCTTTGGGTTCCCTCCGCTACAGCCAACTGCAGACAACCATATGGCCTCTTCCTTGCTACATCCAGCACCAGCCATTGTGAGTGTGACATGTCAGCAACCTTATTTGGTCTCTTCAGCACATGATTATATTCTCATAGGTTTGTATTTTCTTATTTTTGCATTATGTTTTTATTTGTGTATTACAAAATCAATATCATTTAGCGAATAAAATGTAATCCTTTTTTATAATATCAAACAGAGATCCAATCAATAAAATAAAATAAAATTTGGGTTAAACAATAATATTAATAATCAACAACAATCCTTTTATTTAATAATAAATGAACAAACTTTTCAAAGTGAATAAATTTATTTCTAAATATTTATTTCAGAATTATATTACCCAAACTATAAATAATAAAATTAAAAAATGAAAATTGTTTTATGAAATATATAAAAAACCAAAGTAATTTACAATAAATAAATAAATAAAATTTGTCATTTTAATAATTAATTAACTAACCAAATAAATCTAAAGTAAAATATAAGTCATACAATTTAGAGAGGGGTAACACCTTCCTTATTTCGTAATTGACTATCGAACCTAGATATCAAAAATTCAAAGCCCAATGTGATTGGGCCACAATATTTTTCTACATTTTTTACCATAAAATGTAGTGACGACTCTGATAAAGTCGTGCAGACGAAAATCGGTGCGCGACACATAGTAACCCAAATGAACAATAAAGACGAAAGAAGAGATAAAACTTTTATAACTATATAATTTAGAAGGAAAACTTCAAAGATGAAAATCCTCATCTTCATCTACCACTCTTGCCCCCGTAAATGACAAGAATCATGAACATTTCCACCATTGACACTTATTTTATGGATAATTGTTTCGAGCCATGCTAGAAATTATCTTACAATTGTCATTTCTTAAAACATAGATGAAATTGTTTGTGTTCGAACTTTCTACTAGAAGTAATGAAGCCAAAATTGTGAAACTAAAAGGAAAGCTAAACTCTGAGTTTGAGATGATAGACTTAGGGGAATTGGCATACTTCCTTGGACTAGAATTCCTAAAGACCAGTGGAATTATAATGCATTAAAAGAAGTACATTACAGATGTACTAAGCAGATTCCAAATGCTGGATTGCAAACCAGTAATAGGACCAATAGAAGGTAAGGTTGGTTCAAATGATTCAGCAACTAAAAAACCAATTGATCCAACACTCTATAGACATATTGTAGGTTGTCTCAGGTTCATTTGTCACAGCAGGCCTGAGATAACCTATGATGCTGGAGTTATTAGTAGGCATATGGCTAATCCCAAGCAAAGTCACATAATTGCAGCCAAGAGGATCATGAGGTATCTTAAAGGAACCATGAACTATGGGATCATGTTTCCTAATCAGATAGAGGAAAGTGAATCATACTTTGTTGGCTACTCAGATTCGTATTGGTGTGGAGATAAAGAAGATAGGAAGAGTACATCTGGATATGTGTTCTTCATGTTTGGTGCCCTCGTATCATGGATTTCCAAGAAACAAGATGTTGTGGCACTCTCTACACGCGAAGCTGAGTATATTGCTGCTTGCAATGCAACATGCCAAGGATTGTGGCTAACATCCCTAATAGCAGAACTAAATTGTGGAGAAATTTGAAGGTTTGAGCTGAAAGTTGACAACAAATCAGCTATAAACTTCTAAACGAGCAATAGGGATGGACGAGGATGATGGTGTGGAAGACGGTGTAACATCTAAACGAGCTTTGTTGCAACATCTAGATGATCTTTGCTACAGCGTCTAGATGTACTTCTCTCCTTGGACGACTGGTTGTTGCAGACAACTTTTGGAGGGATGGATGTTGTGGGTAGCTAATTTAGGATTTCTTTAAATAGTGTCTTGTTTATCCAAAAGGAATCAATGAAATATGAACATTATCTTTTAGTATTATCTCTTTCCTTATAAGTAGAATAATAATAATAGCCTAATTTCTTGATAGGAAGAATTTGTCCCCTATCATAAATACTTTATAGTTTACTTGTCAAGGGTATGCAATCTCGTTAGCATGAAAAACTTCAAAATGACATATTTATGGAACTGTTACATATAGATTTTTGACAAAGAGATGTGCAAAATTCCAAGATAATCTGAGGAACATAACCATTGAAATGACAATGCAAAACTACTTGATCATTTGGCAATAGTCTCTTTAACATAGGCATAAAGACTTGAATTTCTATGGCAAGAAAGCTGATAAAAATAACTTACAGAAAAATGACTATAGAGTTATACTAATATTAATATTATGGCCAGAATATTTCGTTTGACTCAGATTAAAGGCGATATTCATAAATCAAACTTTTCTTCACTTTGTGACAATATTATTGATCTTCAATAAGTTGATCTTGTTCCAACCCTCTTAGATTATAAGAGTATGTCAAGGTATACAATGCAAGTTCGAGGAAAAATACATTTTGAAAGACAAGTCTGCAAGATAATATAAAAAAATGTAACTTTGAGCATGGTAGCATATGCATTTAAAAATCAAAATTAGTATTATTAGTTTGGTTGTCAATTAACATAATAAATGTTAGCCTAGAACTGATAAAATGGAGCGCATAAATTCTAACATGGGTCATTTTTGTTAATAATGACATTCAAGTGCCATCAAGCCTTCCCTTATTTTCTCATTTTATTCTTTTTAATCCATTCTTCTTGACAATCGTGTGTTCTTGACATCATAGAAAATGGATTTTTTACAAATGGTTGGATTAGTTTGTGGATTTGGGTAAAGTGTTAATTGGTATTGTTTGGATTACTTTGACTATTTAATAAAAAGGAGAATTTTTATAAATTTGATTTCCTCATATTGGGAAATTTAATTTTGGCATCATTACATGACTAATGATAAGTTAGTACAAGCTCAATCTCATGAGTTATAGAAAATTACTCATGAAATAATATGAGGAAATGTCTTCGGATGAACAATTTCAAGTAGGTTTTTTTTTTTGACAAATTGCCTTGGTAAACCATTCATCTACTACAATTGTGGCAAGGAAGGTCATATGAAAGAAACACAAGTGCAAGAAAAAACATATGAATGGTCATCTACTAGCCAACATGACTAAAGAGCCATCTGTCTTTGTGATATATGAGGTCACTATGGTTGGAAGCTAATAAAGGTGTGGGTATACACTTGTACCGTCCGCCATGTTTGTTATGACCGTCCTTTGTTTAAAACATATGCAATAGTTGTAGATAAGAAAGTGTTGTTGGGTGACTCCGATACCACTATTATTGTTGGAACTGTAGATGTAGAACTGAAATTTACTTCTAGAAAGACTTTGATTCTATTGCGAAAGCATAAAATGAAATTTGTGTATATTTCTCATTATTGATCAATGCATGAAAAACCTTATTAATAGTGTAAACTAACTAGCTAACAAACTAATAAACACATGTTGTAAAATAATTCAACATGTGTTAAACGTGTAAAATGTGGTAGCTTTGTTCTCCAATAGCCCCCCTCAAGCTGGAGGGTAAATGTTAATGACTCTAGCTTGATAATTTGATTTGATAACAATGTGATGGATCAAAATCTCGATCCTGATGTGATTGGATTGGATTTTCTCAACCACTTGATTATTTTCCTGGTCAGGAATCTTGACTATATTCCCATGGTTTTTCCATGGTTTTACATTATTGGAGGATTCTTTGATTATGCAAAAGAACCCAAGAAAATGCATCTCTTCTTGTTCTTTGGACAAGATTGATAATGTGATGATAAAGTTTGTATGGTTGTTATTTTTGTTGATCTTGTTGTTGTTGATGATGATCTTGTTGATCTAATTGTTGTTATTGTTGATGTTGTTATTGATCTTGTTCATTCCTAGACCAATGATCGAGTCTATGATGTGCTTTTGCATAGGTTCATCAAACTTCTCTACTTCAAGAATTTCTACAGGAACCTTGCCACACAAAGCAACATATTTAGAAAGCAACTTGTTGATTTTCTCTCCCTCATATTTCCTAAGAACTTCAAGTTTCTCATCATTCACAAAACTCGCTTGGAAGATTCCCAAATGGTGTGTAAACATAGTCAATGAAAATGTTGTAAGTGACATGGAGACTAACAATGGAAATTGGTTGAGAATTCCATTTCTTGAGAGCCCAAGCCAGAGTCTTTAATCCATCCTATACATCATTACCAACATCAACATAGATTTTCTCTGTTGGGCTTTAATCCATTTGATTGTGATGTCGATGAAGATGAATCTTGGAAGATAAGGATAATAATAATTGTAGAGAATGCGCAACGGTAACCAAAGTCTTCAACACGAAGACTATGATGGTTTCTCATTTTTTATCAATGCATGAAAAACCTTATTTATAGTGTAAACTAACTAGATAACAAACTAATAAACACATGTTGTAAAACAATTCAATATGTGTAAATATGGTAGATTTGTTCTACAATAGATTCTCTCAGATGTTATGCAAACTCGAGATATGAGGAAGAATCAAGACTCTTGCTTTCTCCTAAATCGGGCTCAGTTCACCCAGACTATAGGAGCACATAGGATGAGGTGGAGAAGGAGGTTAGGATGAGGACGAGAATAAGGACGAGGATGAGTATAGGATGAGGATGAGAATTGGATGAGGATGAGGATAGGATCGGGATGAGGATGAGGATAGGATCGGGATGAGGATGAGGATAGGATCGGGATGAGGATGAGGATAGGATCGGGATGAGGATGAGGATAGGATCGGGATGAGGATGAGGATAGGATCGGGATGAGGATGAGGATAGGATCGGGATGAGGATGAGGATAGGATCGGGATGAGGATGAGGATAGGATCGGGATGAGGATGAGGATAGGATCGGGATGAGGATGAGGATAGGATCGGGATGAGGATGAGGATAGGATCGGGATGAGGATGAGGATAGGATGAGGATGAGAATGTGGATGAGGATAAGGATAGGATGAGTATGAGGAAGAGGATGAGGTTGACGATGAGAACGAGGATAAGATCAGGACGAGAATGAGGATGAGGATGAGGATAGGATGAGGATGAGGATAGGATGGGGACGAGAATGAGGATGAGGATAGGATGAGGAGTAGAATTACGATGAGGAAGTGGATGAGGATAAGGATAGGATGTGGAGGAGGATAAGGATGAGGAAGAGGACGAGGATAGGATGAGGACAAGAATGAGGAGGAG
>NC_032012.1:17603431-17603798 GCF_001865875.1 Lupinus angustifolius
GGACAAGAATGAGGAGGAGGATAGGATGAGGAAGAGGATGAGGATGAGGATGAGGATGAGGATAGGATGAGGACAAGAATGAGGATGAGGGTAGGGTGAGGAGGAGGTTAGGATGAGGACGAGAATGGGGATGAGGATAGGATGAGGAGGAGGAGGAGCATAGGATGAGGATGAGAATAGGAGGAGCATGAGGATAGGATCGGGATGAGGATTATGATGAGGATGAGGATGAGGATGAGGTTAGGATGAGGATGAGGTTAGGATGAGGATGAGAATAGTAGGAGGGTATGAGGATAGGATGAAGAGGAGGAGGAGGAAGAGGAGGACGAGGAGGAGGAGGAGGATGAGGATGAGGATGAGGATAGGA
>NC_032012.1:17603898-17604174 GCF_001865875.1 Lupinus angustifolius
TCCTCATTCTCGTCCTCATCCTATCCTCATCCTCCTCCTCATCCTCATTATCGTCCTAATCCTATCCTCGTCCTCATCCTCGTCCTCATCCTATCCTTGTCCTCATTCTCGTCCTCATCCTGTCCTCATCCTCCTCCTCTTCCTCATCCATATCCCATCCTCATCCTCATCCCCATCCTATCGACCTCCTCATCCTCATCCTCTTCCTCTTCCTCATCCTATCCTCCTCCTCATTCTCGTCCTAACCTCATCCTATCCTCATCCTCGTCCTCATCC
>NC_032012.1:17604274-17604865 GCF_001865875.1 Lupinus angustifolius
ATAGGATGAGGATGAGGATAGGAGGAGGATGAGCATGAGGATAGGATGAAGAAGAGGATCGGGATGAGGATGAGGATGAGGAAGAGGAAGAGGATGAGGTTGAGGATGAGGACGAGGATAAGACGAGGACGAGAATGAGGATGAGGATAGGATGGGGATGAGCAATAGGATGAGTATGAGGATGAGGGGTAGAATGAGGATGAGGATAGGGTGTGGAGGAGGATGAGGATGAGGAAGAGGATGAGAACAAGAATGAGGAGAAGGATAGGATGAGGAAGAGGAAGAGGATGAGGAGGAGAATGAGGATAGAATGAGGATGAGGAAGAGGATAGGATGAGGTTGAGGATGAGGATGAGGATGAGGATTAGGTTAGGACAAGAATGAGGTGGAGGATAGGATGAGGAGGAGGAAGAGGATAGGATGAGGACGAGAATGAGGACGGGGATAGGATGAGGAGGAGGATGAGGTTAGGATGAGGACGAGAATGAGGATGAGGATAGGATGAGGATGAGAATAGGATGAGAAGGATGATGAGGATGAGGATAGGATCGGGACGAGGATGAGGATGAGGAAGAGGATAGGATGAGGATG
>NC_032012.1:17604965-17605433 GCF_001865875.1 Lupinus angustifolius
AGAATGAGGATGAGGATGAGGATAGGATGAGGATGAGGAATAGGATGAGTATGAGGATGAGGGGTAGAATGAGGATGAGGATAGGATGAGGGGAAGAATGGGGATGAGGAAGTGGATGAGGATAGGATGAGGACGAGAATGTGGTTGAGGATAAGGATAGCATGTGGAGGAGGATGAGGATGAGGAAGAGGAAGAGGAAGAGGAGGAGGATAGGATGAGAGCAAGAATGAGGAGGATGATAGGATGAGGATGAGGATAGGATGAGGAGGAGGAGGAGGTTAGGATGAGGACGAGAATGAGGATAGGATGACGACAAGAATGAGGTGAGGATAGGATGAGGTGGAGGAGGAGGTTAGGATGAGGACGAGAATGAGGATGAGGATAGAATGACGACGAGGATGAGTATAGGATGAGGATGAGAATTGGATGACGATGAGGATAGGATCGGGATGAGGATGAGGACGAGGA
>NC_032012.1:17605533-17607050 GCF_001865875.1 Lupinus angustifolius
ATGACTCTAGCTTGATAATTTGATTTGATAACAATGTGATGGATCAAAATCTCGATCCTGATGTGATTGGATTGGATTTTCTCAACCACTTGATTATTTTCCTGGTCAGGAATCTTGACTATATTCCCATGGTTTTTCCATGGTTTTACATTATTGGAGGATTCTTTGATTATGCAAAAGAACCCAAGAAAATGCATCTCTTCTTGTTCTTTGGACAAGATTGATAATGTGATGATAAAGTTTGTATGGTTGTTATTTTTGTTGATCTTGTTGTTGTTGATGATGATCTTGTTGATCTAATTGTTGTTATTGTTGATGTTGTTATTGATCTTGTTCATTCCTAGACCAATGATCGAGTCTATGATGTGCTTTTGCATAGGTTCATCAAACTTCTCTACTTCAAGAATTTCTACAGGAACCTTGCCACACAAAGCAACATATTTAGAAAGCAACTTGTTGATTTTCTCTCCCTCATATTTCCTGAGAACTTCAAGTTTCTCATCATTCACAAAACTCGCTTGGAAGATTCCCAAATGGTGTGTAAACATAGTCAATGAAAATGTTGTAAGTGACATGGAGACTAACAATGGAAATTGGTTGAGAATTCCATTTCTTGAGAGCCCAAGCCAGAGTCTTTAATCCATCCTATACATCATTACCAACATCAACATAGATTTTCTCTGTTGGGCTTTAATCCATTTGATTGTGATGTCGATGAAGATGAATCTTGGAAGATAAGGATAATAATAATTGTAGAGAATGCGCAACGGTAACCAAAGTCTTCAACACGAAGACTATGATGGTTTCTCATTTTTTATCAATGCATGAAAAACCTTATTTATAGTGTAAACTAACTAGATAACAAACTAATAAACACATGTTGTAAAACAATTCAATATGTGTAAATATGGTAGATTTGTTCTACAATAGATTCTCTCAGATGTTATGCAAACTCGAGATATGAGGAAGAATCAAGACTCTTGCTTTCTCCTAAATCGGGCTCAGTTCACCCAGACTATAGGAGCATAGTTATATACTCTTACAAGAAATGAGCTATTTGTCGGGAAAGGGTATGTCACTTTTGCTTGTTTAAATTAAACATTAATGTAATAAAACTTTTAGTTCTATTTACATATTGTGTGATTTTGATATTTGACATAGTAGACTATGTCATATAAATAAATATATGTTCCGACATGAGTAACTTATGATTAATTCCAAAGTTATTAGTGAATGGTGATGAAATTTTTTTTGTAGTCAAACTAAAGTTATGAAGAAAATCAGATGGGACATTTACTAGGAAATAAAAAATGATAGTACATCACTTTTATTGATGATTATTTTTATCATAAATATGTTAATCTTATGAAAAATAAAAGTAGAGGAGTCGGTATGTTTAAAATATGTTTGATTGAAATTGAAAACCAATTTAACAAATAGGTTAAAAAACTTTGAGGTGATAGAAACGCAGAGTATAATTCTAGTTTATTCAATGAAATTTATAAGATACGTGAAAT
>NC_032012.1:17607150-17608305 GCF_001865875.1 Lupinus angustifolius
ACATGGAATATCATCAACATAGTCACCTAAATGAGCAGTAAAGATGAAATAAGATATATAGCTGTTATAATTGTGTAAATTAGAAGGATAAGTTCGAAGACGGACACCCTCATCTTCATCTACCATTCTTGCCCCCGTCAACAACAAGAATCATTTCACAACATGAACATTTCCATCATTGACACTTATTTTATGGATAACCTTTTCGAGCCATGCTAGAAATTATCTTACAATTGTCATTTCTTAAAACATAGATGAAATTGTTTGTGTTCAAACTTTCTACTAGAAGTAAGGATCATGTTTTTCCATGAAGAGCATCTTAATTATTATTATGAATGGAGAAAGAATGAAAAATGGAGAAAATGGGGTGGGGGTGGGGGTGGAAATGAATGGAGAGAGTTATAGAGAAATGAGTTTTGAGAGAGATGAAGAGGTTGGTGAGAGTGAATGAAGAGATTAAGTTTTTTTTAAAAACCAATCAAAATAACGTCATTTTAGCAAATTATTTATCTTAAAAAATATTACCAAAAACGATGTTGTTTTGTTTAAATAAAATAAAAAAAATTACATGTCATCCAGTGACGTGGCAATCTCGTCAGCATGGACACAAGATGTTTGATCATGTCAGCAGTTAACACTACAAGTAGATTAGACTGTTAATGTTAATTAAGAAATATGGACGGAATGACTAACGTTGTTTCACGTTGAAAACATTAATGACTAATTTGGTAGTTTAAAATTATTAAGGACTAGATTGATAAGGTCGAAAAATATGAAGGACTAAAATGAGCAATTACTCAAACTTTTAAATTAGAGCGAAAATATATTTTCGTACTTATAAATTACACATGTACGAATTTAATCCCCGAAAAAAAAATTTAAACTAGTACTAAAAGATTATGAATGTGAATAAAATAGTCTGAATCATAAAATATAAAATATGTTAGAAATAATTAATTTAACTTATAATTGATACTTTGTGAGACAATTATTTTTCTAGAGACCAAATTGATGTACACAATGAACAAGTGGTTAGTATGTACTCTTAAAAGGGATGGGGTGAGTAAATATAATACTTAAAATTGAATGTTGAAACCAAAAGGACGCTTTGGCCGAGTGGTTAAGGCGTGTGCCTGCTAAGTACATGGGGTTTCC
>NC_032012.1:17608405-17608685 GCF_001865875.1 Lupinus angustifolius
CTACATTCAATCTCTAATTAAGATTAATTTGAGTGGCAAAAAATATGCATAATTGTTTCAAAGTTTTAAAATAATATTTTAATTCTAAAAAATAATAATTAACAATTACAAGTGTTTAAAAATAATGTATATTTTTCTGTAGTAACTAAATCAGAATAGTTAAGATAAAACAAATAACTCGATCAAACGACTAATATGCATTCACCTTCTCTGTATTGTCAAAGTTGTACTTAATTCAAAGATAAGTGAGAATTTTTCAAACATGAATGACTAAGAACAT
>NC_032012.1:17608785-17611037 GCF_001865875.1 Lupinus angustifolius
CTTAAAATTGATATCTCAAGTTAATATTCTCTTACCCATTCAATTTTAAAGGTAAATTTTTGCACATAAATATAAATATTATCAATACTAATTGATCTATAGAAATCCTTAAGTCGGTGAGATTTTTGCTAACTCAATAGTTTAATTCCTAAGTGCGATGTTTGTTGAGATGAAACACACATCAAAATGGATTAATTCCTTATTCATAATTTAGTAATACAAAAAAAGAGACGTGCGGCTCAAAACAAAATAATTTGTCAAAATATACACCACTTCAGCATAGACTCATTTTCATGTAATTTTCATAATAAAAACAATGACTCAGAATATAAGTCTTATCTCTATTTTAGCCAAATGCAAATATGTCACGTAGGATTGAAAAAAGGAAACAAAAAAAAACTGATACCTAGAGCAGATTTTTGTTCACATGAATGTTGATAATAATTTATGCAAGAACAATTATATTCCAGTAAAATAACTACCAAATAATTTAATTTTAATATCCTTAAAAACAATAAAAATACTGATGAAGAGGTATATTACTACACACTAACACCGCAGTGTGCATATATAGGATAATTTTCTTATTTCTTCTATCAGAATGTAACAATTTTTTTATGGAAAAATGTGTATAAAGTTTGAAGTGTAACAAAGAAAGAAAAATTAAATGTGCAAGTCATAAATAAATGATATGTACCCAGCGCCACGAAAAAGTTTAAACAAGGTCGTTGTAGTATAGTGGTAAGTATTCCCGCCTGTCACGCGGGTGACCCGGGTTCGATCCCCGGCAACGGCGCTTTTAATGTTTTTTTTCTACTGTATTTTTTTTAAATAATTGGGCTGCTATTAGCCCAGCCCGTGGAACTGGTTTTAAAATTTTATGGCAATGGAATAAATAAATACATTCATAAATGTATATTACAATACCCCTTTATTTTTCAAAACCTATTTTTCCTTCTCCTGTTTCGTACTTCCATTTTAAAACCTTATGTGAAAATTGTCCTCTATGGAAGTAGATATTTATGAAAATATTTTAATTTCTTGTACCTACTTCATTGTTTTTCTTTGACCTTTTTTTATGCCATATTACTACAAGCATGTGTCATGCCTTTTTGTTTTTATTTTTTCTTTCTGATGTACTTATTGTCGGAAATAGGTTTTCCTTTTTTCATTTATATTTTTCCTTTTATGTGATGTTAAATGCTTTTTCAAAACCATGGAAGTAGATATTTTCAATTTGAAGTCCATTTTATAAATTTGTGTAGGCAAGAACATATTTTCATAAGCCAAATTTCTCCTTCAGGAATGTTGAGTCAAATTTTATATATTTTGATGTATACGTAGTATTTAATTATGTTGCATACTTTTATGTTAAAAAATGTGTGCTTTGTCAACAAAATATAAAATATAAAGGGGACACTCTAGATTTGAAAAATTCACACTTTTATATTTTGATGTAAAAGTTGTTTACATTTTTTATATATCATTCAACATTCGTATCTTAATTGCTATTGGCTCTTAAATAAAATTAACACATAAAATATAGATTATACACTAACAACATAAAACTAATACACATAAAATATAGAGAAAAATATATGCATCGAGAATGTAAGAGTTTGATACATTGTCACCGCATCATTTATTATTCATATTTAATCATTTCAAAAAAACAATATAAATAAATAATAGATGTTATATTGAATATTAAATCTTTATACTGACATTGCATAAATATTACAGTATTATGCATATTAATTTCCTATTGTTAATAATGTATTGATACATGTTAAAATATATGAATTTCAACATTTTCTATTAAGAAGTGGAGTATTATTATTTTGGTTAAAGCATTTCTATTTACTTCCTAAGAGAATAAAAAATAGAATTAATTAATGACGTCTATATTAGTAAATGGTGATATAATTAAGGGATAGTTTGACAAAATCATAAAACAAAAATATTTGAACCAACAAACTTAAAACATCACAAAAGAAGAGAGGAGAATTCAGATGATAAAGTTTCATCGTTCTTGATATAAAACCAATAAGCTTACGTATATATTTTTCTCAACGAATGAAATGTTGATCTAATAGTGTAATGTTATGTTAGTTTCTGATATATCCTAATAGATAAATTGGTCGATTCCTTAGAGCAACACTTATTGGGAGTGACATTTCAGAAAGAGATTAATTCCTTACACATATCATAAGGAGATATCATTGATTCTATCGATATATATATATATATAT